>NC_088239.1:58601487-58733987 GCF_036934945.1 Oncorhynchus masou masou
ACACTCAGCTGTTTATTTCTTCTATTCACTCCATTTTCTTCTCTCTTATGATTTCACTTCCGTCTGGAAGGAAAACATTTGCGCAGAGATGTCTTTGGCAGCATGGGTTACTTTTAGAGCTTTTTCAATTTTTTTCGAAGTCCTCAGAGATTAACTGGAGTCCTGAAGGATTTTGTTGGAGCTAACTCTGCCCTGGTCTGACGTCTGTCACTAAGCAGTCCACTGCCTTTTACCACTGTTCTTTGATGTTGGGAAATGTTTATCTCCTGTGGGAAAGTCTTTGTTGTCAGACGTTGTCATTGTCAGACATAGTATTGCAGTCTAATGTATTTGGAACTGTGATGCTTTTTCACTGTCAAAGCCAGACTCCCCTGACACGGGGAGAATTATTTAAGAAGTTGCGAAAGCCTGCAGGCAGAGATACTGTCTATGTGACTACCACAGCTCCACACACACAGTGTGCAGCTGTACTCCTCCAAGCTAGAGATGCTGATAATGCATCCATAGAGGAGAGAAAGAAAGAAAATAGTGGAAGAAAAAAAACTAAAGAGAAAGTGAGACAAAGATACAACAACAAGGAAAGAAAGAACGAGGGAAATTGTCCGAGAAAAGAATCACAAAGACTGACAGAATTGAAAGAGAGAGACATTCATACCGGCAGCACGGCCATTTATTAAACTGAATGGATGTTTCTCCTCACTCAAAATAATGATAAAATGGACAAAATGTTTGAAAACAAGCAAAAATGAATAGCGATATTCTGTTGTATCCATCACTGAGACGTAATGAAGAGGTCAGGAGCCAAACAGTCATGTCCTGCACCACAGGTGCCAATCAAACTCTGCACCACACATGCCTTAACAATTACAGTTAGGTAAATGTCCCCACTCACACTTTAAGGAGTGAAAAAGTGGTTCCTGGTCAGACCCTTAAAAGTGAGCATGTAGTTAGTCCCTCATCGACCTTTAAAAGTGAACAAGCAGCTTCTGCTTTGGCCCTGAAGTATAGGGTTGTGTCCCTAGCCACCTTGCGTCCTTATTAGGGGAGTACTAGTGGAGCTACTGCATATAAAGTAGAGGTGTATAACCCTTCCCATATCACACACTTAAATTGCCAGTTGTGCCCTGCAGTATAAGAGCAATGTACTGCATAAACCAAACAGCTCAGTTTCTCTGTCTCCCCTTCTCAGACTGACTCCAATGAGCCCTGTCATTGGCTGTGTCTGGTAGGATTGTGTAAAGTGACATCGCCATGGTAGGAGCCACATTTAGTGTGGACTGGCCACAGTGACTACATTCTCTCACTGATAGATAGATAGATAGATAGATAGATAGATAGATAGATAGATAGATAGATAGATAGATAGATAGATAGATAGATAGATAGATAGATAGATAGATAGATAGATAGATAGATAGATAGATAGATAGATAGATAGATAGATAGATAGATAGATAGATAGATAGATAGATAGATAGATAGATAGATAGATAGATAGATAGATAGATAGATAGATAGATAGATAGATAGATAGATAGATAGATAGATAGATAGATAGATAGATAGATAGATAGATAGATAGATAGATAGATAGATAGATAGATAGATAGATAGATAGATAGATAGATAGATAGATAGATAGATAGATAGATAGATAGATAGATAGATAGATAGATAGATAGATAGATAGATAGATAGATAGATAGATAGATAGATAGATAGATAGATAGATAGATAGATAGATAGATAGATAGATAGATAGATAGATAGATAGATAGATAGATAGATAGATAGATAGATAGATAGATAGATAGATAGATAGATAGATAGATAGATAGATAGATAGATAGATAGATAGATAGATAGATAGATAGATAGATAGATAGATAGATAGATAGATAGATAGATAGATAGATAGATAGATAAATAGATAGATAGATAGATAGATAGATAGATAGATAGATAGATAGATAGATAGATAGATAGATAGATAGATAGATAGATAGATAGATAGATAGATAGATAGATAGATAGATAGATAGATAGATAGATAGATACCTCCGCTGTGACCGACAACTCCCCACAGCCCCACAGCACAGAAACACAGCTGCCATGGAGCAGCCCGCACACCGCTCAGTACTGTAAATACCCACACAGGCATAATTACATTCACGCAATCACATCAACATGCATGCACATTTCCTCCTCTGGTAAGGGCTCACATGTGCCCAAATAAGGCTGCATGCAGCCTTGAAAGAAGCCCAATTTAATTATATTATATATGAAAAAATAACAACAACGGCATCAGCTGAGACTACACCCCACTCCATTGGAGTATAGTTTGTAGTGTGTGACGCCCATGCAGTGAACCTGGAGTATTATGATTCATAGCTACTAGGGACACATTCCTGCACTGTCTGGGAGGAAGTGTGTTTACTTATTCTATGTATTTAGAGAGATAGACCATTGAGGTTTCTGCATTATAATGCATATGACACTACAAAATGATATGGCAGCCATGTTAGCTCTCCATTAACATAACAAGGGGAATATTTCAACAATGCTGTGTAACTGACTGTCTAGAATTAGAAGAATATTCCTAATTCTAAAAGTTGCCCCAACCTTCGGAATAGTGTATATGGGTCTGGGAGACGCACCAGGCTCTGGCCATAACCCACCCACTGACATGACACACTTCCTCTGCAGCACAGAAGGGAGGGAGGGTAGAAACATGAGAGGATAGAGAGAAAGAGAGGCAGAGAGTGACATACTGCTAAGCACATGGCTTTTAATATACTTTTCATAGCCTAGTTTTTCTCAAATTGCTCCTAATTATATAATATTACGCTGTCAATCTCCCCTACTTTTTATTACACGCCATCCCAACTATTTGTGGTATTTTTCATCGCAGTTACCTCAAACTCATTACTCAAGTCAGCATCGATGAAAACCTCACAAGACTATGAGTGGAGTGTTGACAGTTTGCGGCTGACCACAGTCTTGGCAGGCTGGAGAATTTTCTAGGGCACTGCCACAACGGCAGGCAGTGTGTGTGAAGGACAATACCATTGCATGAGTAGCTAGCTAGCTCAGGGTCCAAGAATGTTGGCATCCCTCTTCTAGATAAATCGAGCCCAGAAAAACACATGGTAAACCATCCCCTATAAATACACTTCAAATCAAATGTAATTTGTGTAGTGTTTTACAAAATACATTTGTCACAAAGTGTAGTTAATAAAAAATGTAATCTCAACTTGCTGCAATGCAGAACAACCTTAAAACTTAGATCCATGACTGAGTGAAAAGACAACAACTTGGACAGAACACCATGCTCTGTTGAACTGAGGACTTGAATCCCTGGAGAATGACAAGAGATTCATCAGAATCCTGCAGATTCCAGAGTAGCCAGTCTGTAGGGACCTCCATGTTAAGGTCATATTGCTCCTCCTCCATGAGTGGCATCTGGTTGCTGCCCTGGAGTTTCTCCCCTGGGGCTTCTCCCCTGGGGCTTCTCCCCTGGGGCTTCTCCCCTGGGGCTTCTCCCCTGGGGCTTCTCCCCTGGGGCTTCCATCCCAAAACCCCTGGCCTGAGACACACCAGGGCACACATTCTCCAGCCCCTGCTACAGCTTCTACCCGGCATATCGCTAAACCATACCATTGATAAACCATTGATGAACCGTTTGGTAAACTATCGTTCGTGTTGGCACCAGAACTCTTAATTCCAAGCCAAGTTTTTGTATGTTGTCTAATGCATTGCAACCACATGCTTCGGACACATGCTTGTGCAAAACAAAACTGAAATGCAGTACAGGTAGTTAGTATAACTCAATGTGTACCCATTTGGAAGATCACTCTATTTGCCCAACTCTCTTTAAGTCTCCTATGCCTCTACCTCAATGTTTATTCTTACATACCCACATTCAAGTGATAACACAAGAGCAAACGAGACACAACTTAATGAATGGCCACTGGCCTGCCTTAGAGTGGCTAAAAATACAGGCAGCATTTCCCTGTAATCAGATTGATTAAATTGCTCGCTAGTTAGAACCCTCCCCCAGAGCCATCTGGCAGATGGATCTCTGGCCTCCTGTCAACAATGCTCACCTTAGTGTGGACTACGCCAGCATACACAGTACAGTGCATTTGGAAAGTATTCAGAACCCTTGACATTTTGTTTTTACGTGACAGCCTTATTCTACAATTGATCAAATAAAGTCAATTCCTCATCAGTCTACAAACAATACCCCATAATGACAAAGCGAAAACTGGTTTAACATTTTTTACATAAATATTCAGAGCCCAGGTGCAACCTGTTTCCATTGATCATCCTTGAGATGTTTCTACAGCTTGATGGGAGTCCACTTGTGGTAAATTAAATTGATTGGACATGATTTGGAAAGGCACACACCTGTCTATATACGGTCCACAATTGACAGTGCATCTCAGAGCAAAAACCAAGCCATGAGGTTGAAGGAATTGCCCATAGAGCTCTGAGACAGGATTGTGTCGAGGTGAAGATGTGGGAAGGGTATAGCATCAAAATATTTCTGCAGCATTGAAAGTCTCCCAAGAACACAGTGGCCTCCATCCTTCTTAAACGGAAGAAGAGCTGGCTGCCCGGTCAAACTGAGCAATCGGGAGAGATTGAGAGATCACTCTGACAGAGCCCCAGAGTTCCTCTCTGCAGCACTCCACCAATCAGGCCTTTATGGTAGAGTGGCCAGATGGAAGCCACTCCTCAGTAAAAATCAGCCCGCTTGGAGTTTGCCAAAAGGCACATAAAGGACTCTCAGACCATGAGAAACAAGATTCTCATGCTCTGATGAAACCAAGATTGAACACTTTGCCAAGCATCATGTCTGGAGGAAACATGGCACCATCCCTACAGTGAAGCATGGTGGTGGCAGCATCATGCTGTGGGGATGTTTTTCAGTGTCAGGGACTGGTAGACTAGTCAGGATCGAAGGGAATAAAGTACAGAGAGATCCTTGATGAAAACCTTCTCCAGAGTGCTCAGGACCACAGATTGGGGCGAAGGTTAATCTTCCAACAGGAACGACCCTAAGCACACAGCCAAGACAATGCAGGAGTGGTCTCTGAATGTCCTTGAGTGGCCCAGCCAGAGCCCGGACTTGAACCCGATCGAACATCTCTGGAGAGACCTGAAAATAGCTGTGCAGCGACGCTCCCCATCCAACCTGACAGAGTTTGAGAGAATCTGCAGAGATGAATGAGAGAAACTCCCCAAATACAGGTGTGCCAAGCTTGCAGCATCATAGCCAATAAGACTCAAGGCTGTAATCCCTGCCAAAAGTGTTTGCATTTGTTTAAGCTGTTTTCTTGTGACATTTATTTGGAGACATCCATAACTATGAGCTAAAGAGGTGTGATTGTGCCTGCTTTCTCATCAGGACACTATTGTTCAGAGGAGCTAGGCAACAATACAATCACTTCAAACTGAAGCTGGAAAGACTGCAACCAATTGCACTTTGTTTCGTTTGACCTTTTTTCAATTTACATTTATTTGTATATATCCATAAAAATTATGCCAGCTGAATCATGATTTCGATGAACCGCTGCCTGCCTGTCTGTCTCGTTCCGACTCCCAAGACGTTCATTACTATAGGACATCTGGGATCGAATTTGAATATTTAAACTATATTGCAAATGTCGTAGAGACATACAGCAAGGTGTATACAAATCTCTGCTGTTGAAATCTAAATGTTACTCTAAAAGAAATGTGAGATGCTTTTATAGTGGAGATCAAGTTTATAAATTGCCTGGCTGGGCTGATGAGACAGTGGATTGCGCAGTCAGATGCAACAGAGTAAATAGGCATTTTAATATCATAGATTTAGCCGGTGGTAGCTTGTGGAATAGACACCAGCCGGAATGCGGTTTTAACCAATCTTCAATCAAGATTAGACCCAGCCGTTGTATAAGATCTGATATACAACAGCTGTCAGCCAATTAGCATTTAGGGCTCAAACCACCGAGTTTATAATACTAGATATACAACTCTGGCTATGCTCTGGAGAACCTTTTACAACAGAGAATGAATGGCAGAGATGATGACATCCCTATCAGCCTGGCAGGCTGGGTATGGCAGCGTAGTATGCCAACCAGAGAGGCAATGTAGGTCACTGCATGAATGCTGATGACAAGCTGATGTCTCCTGAGTGCTACTAATCTGCTGTTCATTGGGATTTAAGCGAAGCAAAGGCACCAGGCGAAAATAGGTAATGGCTTTGCAGTAAGGGATTGAATTGGGATAAATTGAAGGTGTATTTGTTATTCCTTTCCTAGATACTATGTATGTTGTATCCCATCAACTAAAAACACCTGCTCATCAACCAATTAAACAGCATTGCCGCTCAACAGAAACATTTCCGTCAAAGCACTATTCAATGGAGTTCAGCTTTAAGAAACACTCACGTCATCTCCATCCACGATGAGTGTCATCTGGTGTCACGCTCCTCAGAGCTTCAATGCCTGTTTATGTGTCCAGTCCCCATGTAGTAGTGCAGCAGCTCACATAGTCATTGAAGAACAAAGCACTGTCACAACCCCATCACTCACGAACCACCAAGTGGGACTGAACATGCTATGATAACCTGCCACACTACTACTGTATCTCAGTTCCCACTAGTGCTTAGCTAGCTTTCTGTACTGTACTATACTGTACTGCTAAACACAAATATCGTCAATGGGCTATCAGTACTGTACTAGTGCTAATTTTATCTATCCCTCCACAAGCCACAACTGTACAATGTGATGTACAGTACTGTTATAGATGAGCTACCAGTGAACAGGCTAAAGAAAGGCTAATCTAATGCTTAAAATAGCCAACATTTAATGAGCTAACCCCATGTGAACGAGCGACCAGTGAACGAGCGACCAGTAAACAAGCCCCCATGTCACTTTTAGCTCCCATGTCACTTGCCCTAACTTGGAGGTCACACGGGAACAGATTAGAAAGTACAGATTAGAGAATAGGCCTACAGTACTGTGTAAACCGTCTGATTTAGAAACATATGCCATAACATATACTTTCTTTCTTTATCTCTCCTTCTCGCACCCCCTCCTCTCTCTCTGTCTCTCTCTTGCTCTCTCTCTTTCCCTCTCTTCCCCTTCTCTCACTGCCTCTCCCCCTCCCTCCCGCTCTCTCTCTACTCTCCCTCCCGCTCTTTCTCTTCTCTGCCCCCCTCCCTCTCTCTCTCTCTCTCTCTCTCTCTCTCTCCCTCATTCTCCCTTGCTTCATAGTCTCCTCCTCGAAGTGATTAGGTCACAATGTCCAGTGAGTCCAGACACAGGGTAGATGAGGTTAAAGTTCAGACGATGAAAGACGGTTCTCACTGTGGTGCTCTGGTTCCCATGCCCCGCTACGTAACCGTGTTAGACATACTCAGTGTGGGGGTGCTGAAAAGGGGGTCATGAGGACCCACTACAGGAGCTGGGTTAATCCATGTGTACCATGTGTTGTGTGTTATGTATGAGTCAAATGAAAATAGTGGAAGGCATATAGACTATGATAATAGCATTCCGCTGGACATAGGTTATGCATTGGTGGGATAACTTCCGTTGAATTGCTCTACAGAGCTCTATAGAGTTACGCTGTATGTCTATTGTTGCTCAGCTAAATTGAATACCAGTGGTTTTCAAAGATGCCTGGGGTGTTCAAAGCATCTCTCACTCACTCTCACACACACACACACACACACACACACACACACACACCCAAACACACACAGGTTAATTTTAAAGTATATCTGATGAGGAGGCTAGAAATAGCTGACCTTGGTCTTGAGCTTCTACAGTAGTTGGTCTCTAAGGTAGCCACTCTTATAGAATCAAGGTCAAACTAGTCTGGGTAGTTTTCCCCTTCAAAATGGAGCCCTTATCAGAGCTCTATGAAATAGCATACAGTACATTTGAATCTAACACATGATCAAATGACTCAAATTATTATATATATTTTTTTAAATTCAGACTAAACAAAGTTGTTTATTTTTGTAAACAAACAGACAACAGAGAGATGTTTGATTCCTTCTCATCTACATCATAATTCCCACACTCTTTCATCTATTTTTGTGTTGTTTCCAAGAGGGGATGTTTGGTCTGGGGCTTACACCAGTGCTTCTTTAATGCATGCCCAGACAGAGATGTGTGGCACAGGGAGGGACATTACTGGAGCTCTAGGCCTATACAGGCCTCCAGACAGCCATTAGGGAGAGTGATAAGCATATTACTGGTCTTGAGTAATGTCATCTTGTATGTATCATTTCCAAACAGTTCCCTCACAGAGCTCAACTATCGCTGTTTCAACTTCAAACACTGTAATTCTGCTTTATTAAGTGAAGGAAAAGTTGGACAGCATTACCCAAACTCACAACAGTAATTTAGCACTGTCATCATTTCTTTCATTTCTTTATCAGATTAAAAGCATACATGGACAAATGGTACAAACAATGTATTTTTCAAAGAACACCACCTACTGTTCTTTGACAAAGACGTAGTTTGTACCATTTGTCCGTCATAGGATCCCAAGAGTGCTCCGAATTGAGTTGATCTAGGAGGCTAGATCTGAGGAGGCTATTGAAGCCAAAGATCTCCACCATCCGACTGACAGTGAAGTCTTTATGTCATTACAAGTAGATGTATGGGCGCTGTCAGGGCTGCCCAATCTATCTCTCCCAGCATATTAAACTTGTGATTAAGCCACACAGTCTATCAGTCCCGGCCCCAGTACAGTGACAAAGAGATAGTAAAGCAGTTCACAGTGCAATCAGACCAGGCGAGGAGGGCCCTGACATTGCCCTGTTATTGATTGCCACCATAAAGAACACCGTTTCGCTGACAACAACCACAGGGTGGATACCGCTCAGCCCCCCTTATATGAGGATGACAGGCTGCATATCATGGAGACGTTGGAGGAGTTTATCCGCAAAAACACATGTGTGCAGAAAGTGAGTCTGAGATGTCTTATTTGAGACATTCTTTGAAGAGGTATGGTTTCAGACATTTTTGGAAGATGGGCAGGGACTCTGCTGTTCTAGGGTCAGGGGGAAGCCCGTTTCACCATTTGGGCGCCAGGACAGAGATGAGCTTTGACTGGGCTGAGTGGGAGCTGACCCCCCATGGTGGTGCGAGGGCCAAGAGACCAGAGGTGGTAGAACAGAGTGTTCGAGTTGGGGTGTTGGGTTTGAGCATAGCCTGAAGGTAGGGAGGGGCAGTTCCTCTTGCTGTTCCGCTGGCAAAGCACCATGGTCTTGTATCGGTTGCAAGCTTTGACTGGAAGCCAGTGTAGTGTGCAGAGGAGCAGGGTGACATGGGAGAACTTGGGAAGGTTGAACACCAGGTGGGCTGCGGCAGTCTGGTTAAATTACAGGGGTTTGATGGCACAAGCGGGGAGCCCAGCCATCAGAGAGTTGCAGTAGTCCAGACGGGAGACGACAAGTGCCTGGATTAGGACCTGCTCAACTTTCTATGTAAGTAAAGGTTGTACTCTACGGATGTTGTACAGCATTAACCTGCAGGAGTGAGTCACTGCTTTGATGTTTGCGGAGAATGACAGGGTGTGGTCCAGGGTCACTCCAAGGTTCTTTGCTCTCTCAGAGGTGGAACTGTGGAGTTGTCAACTGTGATGGAAAGGTCTTGGAGTGGGAAGATATAGACACATTCAAGCAGACATGCAGACGTACATACACCCACATACTTATGCAAAGGCAGGCACACGCACAGATGGAAAAATCCTTGCAGCCCATGTTAACAAAGTAAGTAAAAATGTTGTCTATTGGACTTTTAGGACATCATCACGTGGAACTAGTGTCACAGCTATGCCCCAAGCACACAAACGTCACACCCAAAAGTGGCCCGTGATTAATTTGACCTTCTTTTCTGCAAATAGATCACACAAAAAGGACTGTTTGTATGCACAGTATCCCATCTGAAAGCTAAAGTAAAGACTCCCTCACTGTCATACCAGCTTAGTCATGCGTTTTACATTGTGAGGACACCTACTTTATCTACTTCATCTCTCTATCTATCTGCTACCTCTCTCTGCCACATCTCCTCCATTCATCACTCATTCCGACAGAGCAAGAAATACACTCGTTGAAGAAGGCATTTGGCTCAGTAGTCTCAAAGTGATTGATGGTACAATCAGTTAATGCAATCAGATACAATTGTCAGGCTAAGTCCAACAGGCGATACTTGATAAAGACTGTATTTAGATAAGTAAACCCGCATTAGTCATCATTACTACTGTGTTTGGTCATTGTTGGTGATACTTCCATCTTCATTTGTCACCTAGGTAAATTTGATGATTGTGTTGGGCCTATCAGCAGGGTTGGGGAATAAGTGATTGCATGTAATCAGTTAAATATAATCTGATTACAAATAAACTGTATCTTTAATCACTTACCATCAACAAACAAAAAAAGCATATTACAGAAACTTTTGAAAAACTAGATGTTTACTTTGACATTCAGAAAGGATTTTGTCAGGAAAGAAATATTAGGACACCTTTCTGTTTTCTCAATGACGTTCAATTCAGCATTGAAGACAGGCACTGATGTTGTTATCGTTGTGTGATTTTAGTTTTTAGATTTTTATTTGAAATTCAGTTTAGTTTCAGTTCTATTTCAGACAGGATTTACTCATTTTTATACAGTTTCATTTTGATAAAAACATTTCTATTTTGTTTTTATATTATTTGGATTGACTTTTACTTTTAGTGTTAAGGACAGAAAGCAGAATTATGTGTGGGAGGCTAGAAGCCTCAGTCACAATTTGAGATAGTCCTGTCACACATTTCCTTTCTTTTTATAGGGGTGGGGGTGGGGGGTGGGGGGTGTAGATCAGCTTTAATATTGCAGACAGATTGTGGCTTCTATCAATGTAATTGTCTGCATCATTTCCCATCTCCCATATATATATTTTGAAAATATACAGTACCAGTCAAAAGTTTATTTTTTCTATTTTCTACATTGTAGAATAGTAGTGAAGACATCAAAACTATGAAATAACACATATACAATCATGTAGTAACCAAAAAAGTGTACAACAAATCTAAATATATTTTCAGATAGCCAGATATATTTCTTCAGATAGCCACCCTTTGCCTTGATGACAGCTTTGCACACTCTTGGCATTCTCTAAACCAACTTCACCTGGAATGCTTTTCTTACAGTCTTGAAGGAGTTCCCACATATGCTGAGCACTTCTTTGCTGCTTTTCCTTCACTCTGCAGTCCAACTCATCCCAAACCATCTCAATTGGGTTGAGGTCAGGTGATTGTGGAGACCAGGTCATCTGATGCAGCACTCCATCACTATACTTGGTCAAATAGCCATTACACAGCCTGGAGGTGAGTTTTGGGTTATTTTCCCCTTGAAAAACAAATGATAGTCCCACTAAGCGCAAACTAGATGGGATGGCGTATTGCTGCAGAATGCTGTGGAAGACATGCTGGTTAAGTGTGCTTTGAATTCTAAATGAATCACAGACAGTGTCACCAGCAAAGCACCCCCACACATCACACCTCCTCTTCCATGCTTCAAGGTGGGAAACACACATGCAAAAATCATCCGTTCACCTACTCTGCGTCTCACAAAGACACGGCGGTTGGAACCAAAAATCTCAAATTTGGACTAATCAGACAAAATGACAGATTTCCACTGGTCTAATGTCCATTGTTCGTGTTTCTTGGCCCAAGCAAGTCTCTCTTCTTCTTATTGGTGTCCTTTAGTTGTGGTTTCTTTGTAGTTATTTTACCATGAAGGACTGATTCACGCAGCCTCCTCTGAACAGTTGATGTTAATGTAATACCCTTGTTAAAACCAAGTATTGCGTTTATTCTTGTTAAAACCAAGTATTGAGTTTATTTGTTATAATTAATTGGTTTTATATTTTAAAGGTGATTGAATTGCTCCGAATTGTAATGTTGTTAATGCATTTCTGTTGAAGACATATTTCTTTAAGGTATAAGTGAATAGCTTGGTTAACTTTTAAGTTTAAGTTTTGACTAATATGGTCGCTTGTTAAGCTGCGGCCAATGGGAGAGTGGACCTGGTTAACGGGAGGCCTGGGAAAAAAGAGAGGGAGAGAGACATTGAGAAAGGGATGGACAGTACATTATGACCGTTGGTGAAGAATAATTATAAAAGAAGACAATAAAAAGTAATACAAAACCGTAACCTACCGAGTTTGAAGAGAAATAATGATTTTATTTTATAAGAGAGTTAGAATTTTGTTAAGAAAGACTTAGTAAAGACTGAAGCTACAGTCTCATCCTGGAGGTATTTGACATCCTTGAGGTTAGCCTAGCATTGTGTGAAACCGAGAGAGAATTGCTTGGGAAAGCTTAACGAGTTCATGTTCCCATGGGATATCAGTTACTGCTAAAGAGTACTGTCTGCATTGACAGCTGTGCTTGCTGTGGATCTTGTGAGGAAACCTGCAAGGAACTGCCATACTTTACCGAGGGAATATCCACGAGTAGTGAGTAACCACAATGGTGAGGTGCTTCTGGACTTTATGTGTGGCGTCATTTCTTTAGCTCCAACGCACGCCAGCGGGTTAAACAAGCTTGAAATAATTTGGACATGGGTTGTGCGCGACTCATTGTTGTTCATTATTTGTATTTCTTTTGATGTGGTGCTTCGAAAATGTAAGGTAATATCGTGAGAGTCAAATTTGAGCCTGGTGAGAGGGTTACATTGAGATGTGTCTGTTACTTGAACTCTGGGAAGCACTGATTTGGGCAACAATTTCTGAGGATGGTAACTCTAATGAACCTATCCTCTGCAGCAGAGATACCTCTGGGTCTTCATTTCCTGTGGGGGTCCTCATGAAAGCTAGTTTCATCATAGTGCTTGATGGTTCTTGCAACTGCACTTGAAGAAACCTTCAAAGTTCTTGAAATGTTCCATATTGACTGACCTTCATGGCAAAAATAAATGATGTTCTGTCATTTCTCTTTGCCTTTTGAGATGATCTTGCAATAATGTGGACTTGGTTTTTTACCAAATAGGTCCATCTTCTGTATACCAGCCCTACCTTGTCACAACACAACTGATTGACTCAAACACATTAAAAATAAATAAATTCCACAAATTAACTTTTAACGAGACACACCTGAGGAGTAGCGAGAAGGATCGGAGGACCAATGCGCAGCGTGGTAAGTGTCCATAATCAAACACAACAGAACACTGGAACAAAACAATAAACATGAATAAACAGTCCCGTGTGGTAACAAACACTGACACGGAAGACTAACACCCAAAACTCAAAAGTGAAACCAGGCTACCTAAGTATGATTCTCAATCAGGGACAACGATTGACAGCTGCCTCTGATTGAGAACCATACTAGGCCAAACACAGAAATCCCAATTTATAGAAAAACGAACAAAGACAACCCACCCAACTCACGCCCTGACCATACTAAAACAAAGACATAACAAAGAAACTAAGGTCAGAGCGTGACAGACACACCAAATGCGTTTGCTGGATCCTTTTTGTCTTCTTTTAATACCTTTTAACAAAAGAAACAGAAAGTAATCAGGTTGCGTTACTGGGTTTAGGTAATTCAAAAGTTACATTACTGATAAAAAATTGGGACAGGTAACTAGTACCTGTACTAGATTACACTTAGAAAGTAACCTACCCAACCATATCTCACTGCTTGTCCTCTATAGACAACATCTAACTGAGCACACAAGGGACAAAATGATCTATACTTCTGTATGTACAGTGCATAGCAGAATATCATCTGTATCTCATCTATAGTTATAATTAGCTTTCCACTTCACAGGCAATTCAGAACACAGACCTGTAGTTGAAGTATGATGGATCATAACATTTTACGGGATTGACAGTGTGAACTAAACTCCACACAGGCTGTCCTCATGAGAGAAGAAGAGGGTGGGAGGCTACTAAAACTACCTTTCAACACCGTCATCAAACCACTTTACGTTAACATGTACAACTCCAACAGGTAATGAGCACACCACGAGTTCATCATCCTTCACCAACGCTGATGTTGATGAACCCACAGTATCACCGCCAATTAGTTTCCTCTAGACGCTCTGAAACGCAGCCTGAGCAGATCCGTTGACCAGAGACATTCTATTCTTTACAGTCAAAAAGCATAACCCCTAATCAACCTTTATTGAACCTTAAATCAAAACAGCAGTTTCCCCCCTATAAACTCTAGAGTCTCTGGAACCAAGCAGAAGTGTTGACCAGATTCACTCACGTCTGTGCAGTCAGAGAGCAGGTGCTTCTGGAGGGAGTCTGCCCCCCTGATGAACCTCTTCCTGGTCCCAACCCGATCTGCTAGGTTACCCATGGTGACCCGGTTGAGAACCACAACGCACAAGGTCAAGGGAGGATATTTCAGCCTAGTAAATTTTGTCAGAGCTTCTCTTAATCTCGTATCGTCTCGTATCCCTTCAACTCTAACACCTTCTTGCTTTCCCTCGCTTTCTCTCGCTCACACACACTTGACGCTTTCCAAACACACACACACACACACACAAACACACACATTTCCAGTCTCCTATGTGAATCTGGGTTAGATTGGTTCTTTTTGGAGCGGCTGCTAAAATAGGATGTCCTCTAGATCAGAGAGAGAAGGACATGGGGGTCTGAGGGGACCTGGACTCAGTAGAGGGGACGGAGAGGTCATACACTCAGCCTCACTGAGTAAGAGGATGAGGAGAAAGTGGTAGAGAAGGGATGGGCAACATTGATGGGGGTGGAAGCCACCCAGAAATTCTGAAATTCTCATCATGCAGGTCACAGTTGCTCACGGGTCTGTGTAACCATATCCAATTTAATAAAATTCTACACATTTTGCCATGGTGCAGAGAGAAAGGTTTGCCATTTAATAACTAATTTCATGCAATTCTATTCATTTTGCCACAGGGTAGATCGAAATGTTTGCCATTTTTAATATGACATCTGAGTGAGACTGACTAACAAAATCGACTGGGCCCCCGAGGTCAGTAATATGACCATGATAACAAGTTTAGATAGCTGGCCGCTAAACTTACTTACAAATCTAAAAAATGTTAGCTGACATGGCTAATTGAGTGACTATCAGTGACTGATATAACAAGAGAAAAACTGCAGATGCACAACCAAAAGGGCCTTCAAAAGGGCCGCCAGTTGCCAGTTTTTGTGGTAGAGGATAAGACAGTGAGAAGAGGTACTGTAGCAGTGTCTGAGATAACATTGTCAATGCCAACAAATAGCTGCTGGACTCATTCAGCTCTCTCCCGCAGAATCAAAGTACTCAGCCAATGCAACCTAAGACCTCTACCTCTTCTTCAAACAAATACAATGTTGCTCTCAAAATGTACATGACAGCAATTCATACGGGAAAAGAACAAAGAAATCATTGCTTAACCCATCCCACACAGACAATACTAGCTAACAGACTTACGACAAGAGTATTCACAAACAACATATAGATCTTAAAAATAGCTTACCATTCCACCACATTATTTGAGAATGGTGTGTATCAATGCTCTGCTCAGTGGTGTACATTGTAGGGTTTAGGAGTGTGCGTAGCATACTGTGTGACTCAAAGTAAACTGTGTATAGTTATGTGTATGTACACATAATATGTAGCGTGGTGTGTGTGCTTGGATTTGGAAAACAGTGCAGAGGAGTTTGTGTGTGTGTGTGTGTGTGTGTGTGTGTGTGTGTGTGTGTGTGTGTGTGTGTGTGTGTGTGTGTGTGTGTGTGTGTGTGTGTGTGTGTGTGTGTGTGTGTGTGTGTGTGTGTGTGTGTGTGTGTGTGTGTGTGTGTGTGCGTGCGTGTGTGTGTGAATGAGTGAGCGCATGCATGTGCTCCTTCCCATTCCTTGTGCACACACACACACACACACACACACACACAATTTCCAGGCAGTGAGATCCCTGTGACTGTCCTGCTTATGTCACCTACCTTACACAACCAGGGCCCCCCCCCCACACACACACACACACACACAAACACACACACAAACAAACACACACACAAACACAAACAAACACACACACAAATGGCTACATACAGTGTCAAGAAAAGGTATGTGAACCCTTTGGAATTACCTGGATGTCTGCATAAATTGGCCATCAAATTTGATCTGATCTTCATCTAAGTCACAACAATAGACAAATATACTGTGCTTACACTAAAAACACACAATCATAATTTAGACATTCATGGTGTAGGTTGGAAAAAGTATGTGAACCCCTAGGCTAATGACTTCTCCAAAAGCTAATTGGAGGCAGGAGTCAACTAACCTGGAGTCCAATCAATGAGAAACATTTTGGAGATGTTAGTTAGAGCTGCCTTGCTCTATAAAAAACAATCACAAAATGTGAGGGTGCTATTCACAAGAAGCATTGCCTGATGTGAACCATGCCTCGCACAAAAGAGTTCTCAGAAGACCTAAGATTAAGAATTGTTGACTTGCATAAAGCTGGAAAGGGTTACAAAAGTATCTCTAAAAGCCTTGATGTTCACCAGTCCACAGTAAGACAAATTGCCTATAAATGGAGAAAGTTCAGCACTGTTGCTATTCTCCCTAGGACTGGCCGTCCTGCAAAGATGACCGCAAGAGCACAGCGCAGAATGCTCAATGAGGTTAAGAAGAATCAGCTAAAGATTTACAGAAATCTCCGGAACATGCTAACATCTCTGTTGACGAGGCTATGATGCGTTAAACACTAAACAAGAATGATGTTCATGGGAGGACACCAAGGAAGAAGCCACTGCTGTCCAAAAACAACAACATTGCTGTACAAGCTGAAGTTTGCAAAAGTGCACCTGAATGTTCCACAGCACTACTGCCAAAATATTCTGTGGACAGATTGGAAGGAACACACAACCCTATGTGTGGAGAAAAAAAGGCACAGCACTCCAACAACAAAACCTCATTCTAAATGTAAAATATGGTAGAGGGAGCATCATGGTTAAAGGCTGCTTTGCTGCCTCAGGGCCTGGACAGCTTGCTATTATCGATGGAAAAATTAATACCCAAGTTTATCAAGACATTTTGCATCTGTCTGCCAATTGAAGCTCAACAGAAGTTGGGTGATGCAACAGGACAACGACCCAAAACACAGAAGTAAGTCAACAACAGAATGGCTTCAACAGAACGCCTTCTGAAGTGACCCAGTCAGAGTCCTGACCTCAACCCGAATTAGATGCTGTGGCATGACCTCAAGAGAGCAGTTCACACCAGACATCCCAAAGAATATTGCCGAAGTGAAACAGTTTTGTACAGAGGAATGTGCAGGTCTGATCCGCAACTACATAAAAAGTTTGGTTGAGGCTTTTGCTGCTAAAGGACGGTTAACCAGTTATTAAATCCAAAGGTTCACATACCTTTTCCATGCTGCACTGTGAATGTTTACACGGTGTTCAATACAGACATGAAAACCTATAATTGTTTGTGTGTTATTAGTTTAAGCAGACTGTGCTTGTCTATTGTTGTGACCTAGATGAAGATCAGATCAAATTTTACGACCAATTTATGAAGAAATCCAGTTATTTCCAAAGGGTTCACATACTTTTTCTTGCCACTGTAGATAGTTTAGGTAAGAGGAGAGGCATAGTAATGTATTAAGCTGATTATGTAATATGGCTAGAGTTTGATTTTATATTTCTTTGATCACACACACACACACACACACAGACAGATATTGTGGATCAGGTCTTGTGATGGGATGTCTGCTCCACTCTCTCCAGCCATTATCAAAGGAAGTAAATGTTGTCTGCGTACGTGTGTGTGTGTTTGTTTTCAAAGAGGATGAAATCTACTGTCAAACTCTCGCTATGTTACTGAACCAGGGACCAGACACACACACACACACACACACACACACGGTTACTGAACAAGTGGAGGGACCAGATATGGCTAGAGTTTGATTTTAGATTTCAACCTCTTTGATTCCACACACACACACACACACACACACACACACACACACACACACACACACACACACACACACACACACGCACACACACAGGAGTAAAATAATACCATACGAGGGGATAAAGAATCAGGCAGTGAATTATGTCCAAACACTGTATGCTACTGTACTGTCATACTGTACTGTCATACTGTACTGTCATAAAGCACAGAAAACAGAAACCAAAACCTCTCCACCTTTTCACCCTGGCCTCCAGATCATACACTCTGCTTTGAGAAGTGTGTGAGAAGGTAGACAGAGCATTTTTATTGTTGTTTTCTCAGACCTTATGAAGTGCTCTATCCCTCTCTTGGAGAGGACATATTCACCTCTGGATGCGGACACAGATGTGTATGAATATGATAGAGCCCCAGGGAGATAGACTGGACATGTTTAGAGCCCTAATGCTCTGCACACGTATGTTATGTTATGAACAGAAGAGAAGAAGGAGAAACATAAGCCTGCCTGCTGGTAATCAGTTTGTCGGTACAGTATATTAGTGGAGTGGAAAGTGTGTGTGTGTGTGTGTGTGTGTGTGTGTGTGTGTGTGTGTGTGTGTGTGTGTGTGTGTGTGTGTGTGTGTGTGTGTGTGTGTGTGTGTGTGTGTGTGTGTGTGTGTGTGTGCGTGCGTGAGTGTGCATGTGTGTCCATTTCTCAGGGCTGTGGAGAGATCACACAGTCATTTCAGCCGAGCAGGGAGACAATGAATTACATTACATGCTGCTAAAACACACACATACACTCTGTGACCCTGACCAGGGGCTGCAGATAAGACTCACGCTACAATTACCGCACAGCACAGAGGCCAGAGAGGAACAATCTAATTAGACTATATTACATTACACTACTCACATTCTTTCATGCACACATATTCGGAAAAACCCACTCAAACACACACACACACACACACACACACACACACACACACACACACACACACCCACACACTGTAGTACAGCTAAAGCTAACTCTCTCTCCTCTGCTCTCATCATTCTAGACCTATCGGCTGCCTTCGATACTGTGAACCATCAGATCCTCCTCTCCACCCTCTCCGAGTTGGGCATCTCCGGCGCGGCCCACGCTTGGATTGCGTCCTACCTGACAGGTCGCTCCTACCAGGTTGCGTGGCGAGAATCTGTCTCCTCGCCACGCACTCTCACCACTGGGGTCCCCCAGGGCTCTGTTCTGGGCCCTCTCCTATTCTCGCTATACACCAAGTCACTTGGCTCTGTCATAACCTCACATGGTCTCTCCTATCATTGCTATGCAGACGACACACAATTAATCTTCTCCTTTCCCCCTTCTGATGACCAGGTGGCAAATCGCATCTCTGCATGTCTGGCAGACATATCAGTGTGGATGACGGATCACCACCTCAAGCTGAACCTCGACAAGACGGAGCTGCTCCTCCTCCCGGGGAAGGACTGCCCGTTCCATGATCTCGCCATCACGGTTGACAACTCCATTGTGTCCTCCTCCCAGAGCGCTAAGAACCTTGGCGTGATCCTGGACAACACCCTGTCGTTCTCAACTAACATCAAGGCGGTGGCCCGTTCCTGTTGGTTCATGCTCTACAACATCCGCAGAGTACGACCCTGCCTCACACTCACACAGGAAGAGCACCAGGCCGCAGCCTGCAACTCTGGTGTTCATTACCTTCCCAGCTCTCTCCACTGGCTTCCAGTTGAGGCTCGCATCCGTCCTAATCCAGGCACTTGTCATCTCCCGTCTGGATTACTACTGATTACGTCACATTTTGAATTGTTTAAGGTTAAGTTTAGGCATTAACACCAAATGGTTACTGTGAGGGTTATGTTCAGGCGTTAATTCCAAATTCTTGAGGTTAGGCATTAGCTGCGAACGGTTATGGTAACGGTTAAACAACTTTCTATCAAACTTGCAACCTTTGGAATCAGAGGCAGATGCTTACACCAATCCACCTCCACCATCCCGTCCTACATCACCATCCGCAATGCCCTAGAAAAACTGAAATGTAAAAAGCACTCACTCTTGTATCACGGGTGACCTGGCTATACACACACACACACACACACGCGCACACACACACACACACACACACACACACACACACACACACACACACACACACACACACACACACACACACACACACACACACACACACACACACACACACACACACACACACACACACACACACACACACACACACACACACACACACACACACACACACACACACACACACTCCAGAGGGAGGGTCACAGTCATCTCCCCACTCTTCATTTCCTCACATGACAGAGCACTCAATCAGGAAAACAGTGATCAAGTCACACCTCCCAGTGGTCAATGCCTATAGATGCCTTCTCCCCCTTCCCTCTCTCCCCCTCTTCCTTCCAACTCTCCCCCTCTCCCTTCCCTCTCACTTCCCTCTCTCCCTCTCTCCCCCTCTCCCTTCCCTCTCCCATCCCTCTCTCCTCCTTTCCCTTCCCTCTCTCACCCTTTCCCTTTCCTCTCTCCCCCTCTCCTCCTCTCCCTTCCCTCGCCCTTCCCTCCCTTCCCTCTCTAGCCCTCTCCCCTCCCTCTCTCTCTTCCCTCTCTCCCCTCCTCCCTTCCCTCCGTTTCCTCTCTCCCCCTCTTCCTTCACTTTCTCCCCCTGTTCCTTCCCTCCCCCTTCCCTCTTCCTTCCCTCTCTCCCCTTCTTCCTTCCCTATCTCCCCCTCTCCCTTCCCTCTCTCCCCTATCCCTTCCCTCTCTCCCTGTCTCCCTTCCCCCTCTCCCCCTCTCTCTGACCTGAGGACATTCCTCTAATCAACTTTCACAGATTTACAGCCAAAGCTAAATAGTTCCCAATGCAATGACCAGCCATAGTCTATATATAGGGTCTGTATCTGGGGCTGGCCTAGGGGCAAGTCACTCTGCATCAAGTAGGGGATCAACCATGAGAGGGGGTTATCAACACTATTTAGTCCCAGCGTGTGTATGAGTGCTATACATACTAAACTCAGCACTCAAACTCAACTGAAACTCTTTGTTCTGTTATAATCTCCACCCGGCACAGCCATCAGAGGACTGGCCACCCATCATAGCCTGGTTCCTCTAGGTTTCTTCCTAGGTTTAGGCCTTTCTAGGGAGTTTTTCCTAGCCACCGTGCTTCTACACCTGCATTGCTTGCTGTTTGGGGTTTTAGGCTGGGTTTCTGTACAGCACTTTGATATACAGTGCCTTGCGAAAGTATTCGGCCCCCTTGAACTTTGTGACCTTTTACCATATTTCAGGCTTCAAACATAAAGATATAAAACTCGACTTTTTTGTGAATAATCAACAACAAGTGGGACACAATCATGAAGTGGAACGACATTTATTGGATATTTCAAACTTTTTTAACAAATCAAAAACTGAAAAATTGGGCGTGCAAAATTATTCAGCCCCTTTACTTTCAGTGCAGCAAACTCTCTCCAGAAGTTCAGTGAGGATCTCTGAATGATCCAATGTTGACCTAAATGACTAATGATGATAAATACAATCCACCTATGTGTAATCAAGTCTCCGTATAAATGCACCTGCACTGTGATAGTCTCAGAGGTCCGATAAAAGCGCAGAGAGCATCATGAAGAACAAGGAACACACCAGGCAGGTCTGAGATACTGTTGTGAAGAAGTTTCAAGCCGGATTTGGATACAAAAAGATTTCTCAAGCTTTAAACATCCCAAGGAGCACTGTGCAAGTGATAATATTGAAATGGAAGGCGTATCAGACCACTGCAAATCTACCAAGACCTGGCCGTCCCTCTAAACTTTCAGCTCATACAAGGAGAAGACTGATCAGAGATGCAGCCAAGAGGCCCATGATCACTCTGGATGAACTGCAGAGATCTACAGCTGAGGTGGGAGACTCTGTCCATAGGACAACAATCAGTTTGCACAAATCTGGCCTTTATGGAAGAGTGGCAAGAAGAAAGCCATTTCTTAAAGATATCCATAAAAAGTGTTGTTTAATGTTTGCCACAAGCCACCTGGGAGACACACCAAACATGTGGAAGAAGGTGCTCTGGTCAGATGAAACCAAAATTGAACTTTTTGGCAACAATGCAAAACGTTATGTTTGGCGTAAAAGCAACACAGCCCATCACCCTGAACACATCATACCCACTGTCAAACATGGTGGTGGCAGCATCATGGTTTGGGCCTGCTTTTCTTCAGCATGGACAGGGAAGGTGGTTAAAATTGATGGGAAGATGGATGGAGCCAAATACAGGACCATTCTGGAAGAAAACCTGATGGAGTCTGCAAAAGACCTGAGACTGGGATGGAGATTTGTCTTCCAACAAGACAATGATCCAAAACATAAAGCAAAATCTACAATGGAATGGTTCAAAAATAAACATATCCAGGTGTTAGAATGGCCAAGTCAAAATCCAGACCTGAATCCAATCGAGAATCTGTGGAAAGAACTGAAAACTGCTGTTCACAAATGCTCTCCATCCAACCTCACTGAGCTCGTGCTGTTTTGCAAGGAGGAATGGGAAAAAATGTCAGTCTCTCGATGTGCAAAACTGATAGAGACATACCCCAAGCGACTTACAGCTGTAATCGCAGCAAAAGGTGGCGCTACAAAGTATTAACTTGAGGGGGCTGAATAATTTTGCACGCCCAATTTTTCAGTTTTTGATTTGTTAAAAAAGTTTGAAATATCCAATAAATGTCGTTCCACTTCATGATTGTGTCCCACTTGTTGTTGATTCTTCACAAAAAAATACAGTTTTATATCTTTATGTTTGAAGCCTGAAATGTGGCAAAAGGTCGCAAAAGGTCGCAAAGTTCAAGGGGGCCGAATACTTTCGCAAGGCACTGTATCAGCTGATGTAAGGGCTTTATAAATAAATTGGATTTGATTTGACCTGTAAGTACATGCAGTGTTTTAGTTGGCATGCTTGGTTCCTTCAGGCAGAAAATGAACAAGAGGAAAGTGATGACAGTTGAATTAGATATGATGGATGAGTGTGTGTGTGTGTGTGTGTGTGTGTGTGTGTGTGTGTGTGTGTGTGTGTGTGTGTGTGTGTGTGTGTGTGTGTGTGTGTGTGTGTGTGTGTGTGTGTGTGTGTGTGTGTGTGTGTGTGTGTGTGTGTGTGCACGCGCGAGCCATCCTGTTGCATAGCTGCTGTTAAGGGAGAGGCATGGACAGAAGGATTAGGTTTGACGGGATACTGGGGCTTTATGAATGATGTATTTTGTGATGCTGTTTTGTCTCTGTGCGTGTTTGAGATACACATGCGCTCACACACACATTCACAGACACACAGACACACACACATTTACTTCCTTTGATATTGGCTGGAGAGGGTGGAGTAGACATCCCATCACAAGGCCTAACCCACAAGGTCTGTCTGTCTGTGTCTACACTGCAGTCTACAAAAAGCACCATTCTCACTCCTCACACCAGCCATGGGCGGCTCCTCCCTCCTCACTTGCGTAACAGTTGCTATTTATAACCATCTTAATTAGACATGGCTGAATATGGGAGCTTTTTCCCTTCTTCTTGCCATTGCCAGTGGGCAGATACCAAACAGTGCTACCTTGTCTGGACGGTTTTTACATAAAGCCGTGAGCTGTTATAGAATAATATGCTTGTAAATTAGGTTACAGAGCACATTTAAAAGGAGAACGAGGCAATGGGGTGATGATGCCAGATGTATTATTCACAGTTGGTCACTACAGAGAAAATAAGGTTTTACG
This sequence comes from Oncorhynchus masou masou, assembly GCF_036934945.1. Lineage (NCBI taxonomy): Eukaryota > Metazoa > Chordata > Actinopteri > Salmoniformes > Salmonidae > Oncorhynchus > Oncorhynchus masou. The sequence goes on from NC_088239.1 coordinate 58,625,179, forward strand.
GAGGAGTTCAATTTTTCAAAACTTTCAAAACAAGTGGATGGAGATGGAAAAGTTGGATTGGAGGAGGAGGAGGAGAAGGAGAGAGACAGAGAAAGAGAGAGACAAGTTTTGTATTAGTAGCATAATGTATAGTGTCAGTAGTCTTTATGTTTGTGATCAGTATCGTGTCTGAAAGTAATGACATAAGTGCTTTGGATGCTCAGTGTGAGAGAAAGAGGGGGAGAACAAACAGGAGCGAAAGAGAGAGAGAGAGGGGTCCATTCTCATTAGAACTCCGAGCCAATCCTTATGTCTGTCCTGTAATGTGATTTCCACTGGAGTGTATGGCCCCTCTGAGACACACACACACACACACACACATTGCTTACCTCAGTCATGTGGATGAGATAGATCCTCAGATCTTCCGCATGATCTGTGGATGTAACAAAAAAGTTATTACATATTACATATTAGAATTATTCAGACGTTGATGGAAAGGCTGCCTACCACTGGTCAATGTCCTGGAAGTCATCCGTCACGAAAGACATGCTGTGTATCTACTGTAAGTCCAGATCAATAGCTTGGATCATCTGAGGCCAAGCTAGATGTCTGTCACCCTGTCACCACTGTCCCCACCCTGGACCACTATGTCACACTATGTCACTCCCTGGTGACAACTGGAGGTGACAATCTGGCAGCAGGGTTGACTCCTACTGTGATGAGTGCCCTAGTCCTACCCAGGGGACAGATAGGAGGAGGTGTGAGGAGGGTGTCACTTATGTGTGTGTGTATGCATGTGCGGCTGTACAACAAGCTCTCACAGTCCCACGTCAGAATTAGACGTTCATCAAAGTGTTCAATGTTACATTTACGTTTCCACGTCATCTGCCGAAGACCTCACACATGATGGATGTCTAATACTGAATTGTATTACGTGTGACCAGGCTGGTGCCTATGTACAGTTGAAGTTGGAAGTTTACATACACCTTAGCCAAATACATTTAAACTCAGTTTTTCACAATTCCTGACATTTAATCTGAGTAAAACTTCCCTGTTTTAGGTCAGTTAGGATCACCACTTTATGTGAAATGTCAGAATAATAGTAGAGAGAATGATTTATTTCAGCTTTTATTTCTTTCATCACATTCCCAGTGGGTCAGAAGTTTACATACACACAATTAGTATTTGGTAGCATTGCCTTTAAATTGTTTAACTTGGGTCAAACGTTTCGGGTTGTCACACTCTGACCATTATTTGCCTTGTATGTTTCTATGTTTTGTTTGGTCAGGGTGTGATATGAGTGGGCATTCTATGTTGTACGTCTAGTTTGTCTATTTCTATGTGTTTTGGCCTGATATGGTTCTCAATCAGTGACAGGTGTTTGTCGTTGTCTCTGATTGGGAACCATATTTAGGTAGCCTGTTTTGTATTGTGGTTGGTGGGTTATTGTCTATGTGATGTTGCATGTTAGCACAGAGTTTCTTTAGCGGTCACGTTCGTCTTGTTAGTTTGGTTGTTTTAGTGTACTTCGTGTTTTTTTTGTCTTTCATTAAATCATGCATTCACATCACGCTGCGCTTTGGTCTCCTCAATACGACGATCGTGACACGGGTAGCCTTCCACAAGCATCCCACAATAAGTTGGGTGAATTTTGGCCCATTCCTCCTGACAGGGCTGGTGTAACTGAGTCAGGTTTGTAGGCCTCCTTGCCCTCATACGCTTTTTAAGTTCTGCCCACAAATGTTCTATAGGACTGAGGTCAGGGCTTTGTGATAGCCACTCCAATACCTTGACTTTGCTGTCCTTAAGCCATTTTCCCACAACTTTGGAAGTATGCTTGGGGTCATTGTCCATTTGGAAGACCCATTTGCAACCAAGCTTTAACTTCCTGACTGATGGCTTCAATATATACACATAATTTCCTGTCGTCATGATGCCATCTATTTTGTGAAGTACACCAGTCCCTCGTGCAGCAAAGCACCCCACACAACATGATTCTGCCACCCCCGTGCTTCACGGTTGGGATGGTGTTCTTTGGCTTGCAAGCCTCTCCCTTTTCCTTCCAAACATAACGATGGTCATTATGGCCAAACAGTTTGATTTTTGTTTCACCAGACCAGAGGAAATTTCTCCAAAGGTACGATCTTTGTCCCCATGTGCAGTTGCAAACCATAGTCTGGCTTTTTGTGGGCGGTTTTGGAGCCGTGGCTTCCTCCTTGCTGAGCGGCCTTTCAGGTTATGGCGATATAGGACTCGTTTTTACTGTGGATATGGATACTTTTGTACATGTTTCATCCAACATCTTCACAAGGTCCTTTGCTGTTGTTCTGGGATTGATTTGCACATTTCGCAACAAAGTACGTTCATCTCTAGGACACAGAACACGTCTCCTTCCTGAGAGGTATGACGGCTGCGTGGTCCCATGATGTTTATACTTGCGTAATATTGTTTGTACAGATGAACGTGGTACATTCAGGCGTTTGGAAATTGCTCCCAAGGATGAACCAGACTTGTGGAGGTCTACAATTTTTTTTCTGAGGTCTTGGATGATTTCTTTTGATTTTCCCATGATGTCAAGAAGGTAGGCCTTGAAATACATTCACAGGTACAACTCCAATTGACTCAAATTATGTCAATTAGCCTATCAGAAGCTTCTAATGCCATGACAACATTTTCTGAAAATTTCCAAGCTGTTTAAAGGCACGGTCAACTTAGTGTATGTAAACTTCTGACCCACTGGAATTGTGATACAGTGAATTATAAACAATAGTTGGAAAAATTACTTGTGTCATGCACAAAGTAGATGTCCTAACTGACTTGCCAAAACTATAGTTTGTTTTAATAAGACATTTGTGGAATGGTTGAAAAAAATTTTTTAATGACTCCGGCCTAAGTGTATGTAAACTTCAGACTTCAACTGTATATGGATCAAAGGTTAACTAGGGTGTGCTTATATTTGTCCATTTTCACAGCAAGTACAGTGTGTGGTGTGAAATGGAAATGTGATTTTTGCATATCCCACTCCCCCGAGACACCCTCGGAGACTGGGGTCACAGCCAGGGATTCGAGTAACCTTAAAATTAAACTGAAAAAGAGCTTTGCTCCAGGCTGAGGTTTGTGATTAACTTCGGTCAAGGAAAGACAGGAGAAATCCATACCCTCCCTCCATCCATCCATTTCCTCAATCACGCCATCTGCTGAGGAGAAGAGATATGGCGGCCAAGAGGGTGTGATAAAGATCTCTAAGCCTTGATAGTTATCGACATTACATCTCTCCCACCCATCACACACACTGTGTGTGTGTGTGTTGGTGTGTGTGTGTTGGTGTGATGGTGTGTGTGTGTGTCCCAGTCCTTGTTTCTTCCTTAATGGAATGAGACAAGCTGTGATGGTGTGTGATGGGCCCACCTGCCATAGTGTCTGGTCCTCTCTAACTCCAGGCTGTCAACCTGTCTCCACTGTCTACCAACGTGAGAACACTGTCTGTTAACTAAGGTTGAATATCTTCCTGGTATTTTACAAATGCTCCATCCAGACAATAAATCACTTTTCTCCCGGGTAAACCCAATATTTCCCGCCAATAGCGGAAATATCATTCTAATCATTATAATGCATTTAAATAGGTTTATGTCTGGATTTGATTAGAGTTTGTTAAAAAATTCAAACCTGATTCCTGAGCCTGATTAAATACATTTTATGAGCCCTACATTAAAGACATTTATTGATCATCCTTGAGATAGTTCTACAACTTGATTGGAGTCAACTGGCAGGCTAGTCGGAATCGAGGGAAAGATGATCGGAGCAAATTACAGAGAGATCCTTGATGAAAACCTGCTCCACTGTACTCAGAACCTCAGACTGGGGAGAAGGTTCACCTTCCAACAGGACAACGGCCCTAAGCACACAGCCAGGACAACGCAGGAGTGGCTTCGGGACAAGTCTCTGAATGTCCTTGAGTGGCCCAGCCAGAAACCGGACGTGAACCCAATTGAACATCTCTGGGGAGACCTGAAAATAGCTGTGCAGTGACGCTCCCCATCCATCCTCACAGATCTTGAGAGGATCTGCTGAGAAGAATGGGAGAAACTCGCCAAATACAGGTGTGTCAAGCCTGTAGCGTCATACCCCCAAAATGTTAAGGCTGTAATCACTGCCAAAGGTGCTTCAACAAAGTACTGAGTAAAGGGTCTGAATACTTATGTAAATGTGATATTTCAGTTTTTGATTTTTAATACATTTGCAAAAATGTATAAAAACCTGTTTTTGCATTGTCATTATGGGGTATTGTGTGTAGATTGGTGAAGACAAAAACAATTTAATCAATTTTAGAATAAGGCTGTAATGTAACAAAATGTGCAAAAAGTCAAGGGGTCTGAATACTTTCCGAAACTACTGTACATTATATGCCTATATATCCATCTTGAACAGAATTATCTATTTTGGATGCAATTTGAATGGAATTGATGGTGAGGGAGAGACTGCTGGGAGAGTGCTCGTTTATGCACTGATTTAAAGCAAGGAGCAAGGAGTGTTTCAAACTCTGTAGCTGCAATTTAAACAAATAATATATATCATGACAATAAATAATGTGACCCCAGAAAGCCAAATGGAGATGTGTAAATTTGGTCTTTATATTACTATAGCAAATGTATGTGTAACTGTCACAATAAATGATGAGATAATAGGTGTACATACTGAGATGGGCTGTCGGTGTTGAGCGTTGATCATACAGTGACCAGAGAGAAGGCCGTAGAGAATGCACATTTAGACATCACATCGTTTAGCAGTTCCATTTCACATCATGTTCATATAAATCATTTATTATAATATTTTATTACAATTGAGTGTTTTCTTGCAGTTATTTATTCCTTGAAAATTAAGTGGTTTTTGGCAGTAAATCTCGATGACTGGGTTCCCGCCATTCAACCCTACTGTCCAACAAGGAGAAAAACTGCACTGTGTGTGTGTGTGTGTGTGTGTACCTGCCAAAGTCAAGGTCAGAGAAATAAGAGCAAGGTATAACACTAGCTGTAGCAGACACTATTATATTGTCATTTGCTAGGGGAGATCCAGACAGAGATATAGTGAACTAATATGGATTCTGTTGTGCAGTTGTATCCCTGAGGAACACTGGGGAGAAGGTTCACACACTCTACCCTTCACACCACTGAGGTCATGTTCGTCCCCAAGGGTTGCTGTATACTCACCTACAATAATATGTGCAATATCACTATATTATGATATTAGTATACTTGTACAATACTGTTACTTCACTAATTACTGCATTAATTAGCATATTGGTCAACCATAAATAATACCACTGTTAAATTGATTTATGACACGAAAAGTTGACTGTACAAAGAACCTGACTGACTATGACAAACACAGCAATTAAGGTGTAATAGTAATTGGTTATTGATTTTACATTCATCTTGGTCTGCAGACCTGTCAGGATATTAAACAAAAACAATATTTCTGATCTTATGCTAACGTCAGTATCACAGTTTCAGCACTATATTTACTGACTAATGAACATTCTCAGTCAAATAAAAAAATAAAACTCCCTCCTACCATCCCAACTCATGAAAATTGCTCGTTGAACACAGACTTCCATGGACAGCCCCGGGGGGCAGCCGAGTGAGATTGTTAGGCAGAATACTGCATCTCCTCAATGCAATCTCAAATTGTTGTCAGAACCAGATCAGAATGCTTCTGATTATTCCAACTCAACACCAGAGGTCACTCTTGCATTTATTTTACAGTTGCAGGAGATCCGCCTGTCACATTAAGACATTACTGCACATGGGGAGGGAGATCACCGCTTTTATGGCAATTACAGCCTGTTAATACTGTTGGACTAATGTTGTTGGACTATTCTAATCATTCTTTACCAAAGGATAACAAAGGATAACTTGTCATGCTTTATGAAGAATTCATACGGCCTTTATAAGATGCTTCTCAAATGCTAAGTAAGAAAATGTATTTTAATAACAGGCACTTTTCATGTGATGTTTCGCAAATTAAAAATGTTTTGCTTGATGTGACTGTGCTCTGCAGGTACACACAACAGTGTGTGTGGGGGTGTAGTTTGTGTGTCTGTTGTGGTGCTCTCTCTTAGCACCCTCTGTCTTTCCCACGCTCCACACCCCTGTCTCTATGGTAGGTGACAGGGTCACAGGAAATCCCCTGTCCCACTTCTGCCCCACCTCACTTACTCACACACACACACACACATACACACCACCCTGGTTGAAACAAACACAATCCCCAGAGCCTCTTTCCTGAGAGACCCTGCCGTACTAAAATAACAATGATAGGCGGGTGGAGATGCACCCTCCTTGTACACCCCCCTCCCACACACACACACACATCCCTCCCATCCCCTGATGACTTCCTATTCCACTGTGGTGGAGGGGTGCAGGGGGAAACCATACAGAGCGTGACCCAGCTGAGAGCACTGTCCATGGGGAAGATAGACCTCCTACACTCCCCTCCTGTGTGTTGTGTCTCAGGGGCCAGAACATGAGCTAATGTAATGCAACGTAATGTAATGCCCTGTCATCTGTTGGGTTAAACACATAACAATAGCTAACCTCTCCCTAGCCTGACCAGTAGCTCACTTCATGTGTCAAAGAAGGCGGTCACATCGGCGCTGTAACGGGGCGTTGTCCTAGGGACAATTATACAACGTTTTAGTTGAGCTGTCATTTCAGAGGGAATATGTAAAAGTAAAAAGTGAAAGAGACAGAGGGAGGGACAGAGAGACAGAAAGAAACAAGTAGAAAAGGGGAGGGAGGAGAGTTTTATAAGGTACCATATTTAATGACAGATGCCCCCTCAGGCATGGATGGTGAGATAGAACAGGCAGAATTGGGGAATAAGAGAGAAGAGAGAAAGAGAGAGAGATAATGAAAGAGAGGGTGGGGGAGAGTGAGAGTGAGACATAAAAAGCGAGAGATAAGGGTGCTCTCAAGTGCGTCACAGACATACAGTATGTAGTTGCAGGGATGAGGCGGGACAGGACAGACACCCCAGCATATTGTGACTCAGTTTGGGCTCCACACTGTCCAACCACAGCTGATCAGTATGACTGGACTCTCTGCCACCTGATCCTTATGTACAGTATATCAACAGATCTCACTTTCTCGTGAATGCGCCCACATACACACACACACAGCCTCTTCACACTGAAAGGATCTCACTAGCATCCAGTCGACTCTGGCCTACTGTAACCCCAGCTCTCTACTCTGAGTCAGAACCCTCTCCATCTCCTCTCTACATTATGAACATATGCATTGACAGTAAGATGAATTTATTTGACCTACAGTGCTTTGTTATACTGTGGGCCAAACTACTGTATTTTTTGCAAGGTGCCAACTGAGTGGAGTGTTTATATAGCTGAGAAACAGAAAGACAGGCGACCAAGGTTTGGTTCACATTCAGCCTAAATATCCCACTGGAAGAATCACTACTACGGGGCCATAAAAATAACATGGCATTTATTTATTTACATAACGGTATATACATTAGGGAAATATTGTATGTTTCCTACAGTATGTCCTGCTTGAAATGAAACCATGGAATCAGTAGATGTGTAAGTAGCAACATGCATGCCCAGCCCACCTGAGGATCTGTCTTTTTCAGCCATCTATTTCCTGTGTTTGAGGGGTGCCCCGCCCACCTGAGGATCTGTCTTTTTCAGCCATCTATTTCCTGTGTTTGAGGGGTGCCCCGCCCACCTGAGGATCTGTCTTTTTCAGCCATCTATTTCCTGTGTTTGAGGGGTGCCCCGCCCACCTGAAGATCTGTCTTTTCCAGCCATCTATTTCCTGTGTTTGAGGGGTGCCCCGCCCACCTGAGGATCTGTCTTTTCCAGCCATCTATTTCCTGTGTTTGAGGGGTGCCCCGCCCACCTGAGGATCTGTCTTTTTCAGCCATCTATTTCCTTTGTTTGAGGGGTGCCCCGCCCACCTGAGGATCTGTCTTTTCCAGCCATTTATTTCCTGTGTTTTGAGGGGTGCAAAATCCACTTGTTTCTTAAATATCGCTGGATTGATTGCTTTCATTCTAATCTTGAGACTCTTTCGTACTCTTGCTGGTGCCTGTCGTTTTTTTCCATTAACGTACCGACCACAGACATTTTTGTAATGACTTGTCAAACACACCCGGTCCGGTAATGGCTGAATGGGCTGAATGAAATACATTGTATTTCCGTTGAATCTATAAGAATGCTTTATTGGGTATTTAACACACCGTCTTGAAACTTACATCACAAGAAAGAGAAGGAAAGATAACTTTATTTTAATGGCTGTTAATTTGGTTATAAGATTTACAGAAAAGACAGAAATGCCAAAGTTGGAGGTGTTGCTGTTTATATTCAGAACCACATTCCTGTAAAGCTTAGAGAGGATCTCATGTCAAACACTGTTGAAGTAATATGGCTACAGGTTCATCTGCCTCACATAAAGCCCATTCTGGTGGGAATCTCCTATAGACCACCAAGTGCTAACAATCAGTATCTGGATAACGTGTGAAATGCTTAATAATGTATGTGATATCAACAGAGAGAAATATTTTCTGGGTGATTTAAATATTAACTGGATTTCAACAGGCTGCCCACTCAAGAGAAAGCTTCAAACTGTAACTAGTACCTGCAACCTGGTTCAGGTTATCATGAAATCATCCATATGTATTGAGCACATATTTACTAATGCTGCAGACATTTCTTTTGAGAGCAGTACACAAATTCATTGGATGTAGTGATCACAATATAGTTGACATATCTAGGGAAACCAAAGTTCCAAGGTTGGGCCTAATATAGTGTATATGAGGTCGTACAATAAGTTTTGTAACGATTCCTATGTTGTTGATGTAAAGAATATGTGTTGGTCTGTGGTGTATAATGAGGAGCAACCAGATGCTGCACTTGACACATTTATTAAATTGCTTATTCCACTAATAAGCACGAACCCATTAAGAAAATTACTTTAAAAACTGTTAAATCCTTGTGGATTGATGAGGAATTGAAAAACTGTATGGTTGAAAGGGATGAGGCAAAATAAATGGCAAATAGGTATGGCTGTACAACCAATTGGCAAACGTACTGCAAATTGAGAAATACTATGACTAAACTGAGTAGAAAGAAGAAGAAACTACACTATTAAACAATGATAAATGGCATAAAGAATGTGGTGCACCTTAAAGGACATTTTAGGCAAACTCCGCTCTATCCTTCATTGAATCAGATGGCTCATTAATCACCAAACCCACTGATATTGCCAACTACTTTAATCATTTTTAGATTAATGTAGATGATCTTCTTATGGCTTGGGGGCAGTATTTTGACATCTGGATGAGAAGCGTGCCCAAAATAAACTGCCTGTTACTCAGGCCCAGTAGCTAGGATATGCATATAATTGGTAGATTTGGATAGAAAACACTCTAATGTTTCCAAAACTGTTAAAATAACATCTGTGAGTATAACATAACTGATATGGCAGGCAAAAACCTGAGGAAAATCCATCCAGAAAGTGGGATTTCTTTTGATGTGGGTAGGTTTCAAATGAATGCCTATGTAGTATCTAATGGGTTAGGACCCAGATTGCAGTTCCCATGGCTTCCATTACATGTCAACAGTCTTTAGACATGGTTTCAAGCTTGTTTTCTGAAAAATAAAGAAGAATGAGACCTTTCTGTCAGTGGACTGTAGAATCACGCAGTGCTGGTTTGCACGTGTGACCAAGTGCATGCCCTTCGTTGTTTTTCCTTTCTATTGAATACGCTATTGTTCGGTTCAAATACTATTGATTATTTAGACAAATTACAACCTAAGGATTAATGATAAACATTGTTTATCTTCATTGGGATAAGGGGCAGCATTTTCACTTTTGGATGAAAAGCATGCCCAGAGTAAACTGCCTCCTACTCAGTCCCCGATGCTAATATATGCATATTATTAGTAGTATCGGATAGAAAACACTCTGACATTTCTAAAACTGTTCGAATGATGTCTGTGAGTATAACAGAACTCATATGGCAGGCAAAAACCTGAGAAAAAATCTAAACAGGAAGTGGGTAATCTCAGGTTTGTAGTTTTTCAACTCAGCCCCTATTGAAGATACAGTGAGATATTGGTTATGCTGATCTTCCTAAGGCTTCCACAAGATGTAATCCGTCTTTAGAATGTTGTTTGATGCTTCTACTATGAAGGTGGGCTGAATGAGAGGGGAATGAGTCAGAGGTCTGCCAGCAGCCACGAGCTTAGTCATGCGCATTCACATGAGAGGTAGCTCCCGTTCCATTGCTTTTCTACAGACAATGGAATTCTCCTGTTGGAACATTATTGAACATTTAGGATAAAATCATCCTAAAGATTGATTCTATACATCGTTTGATATGTTTCTACGACCAGTAATATAACTTTTTGGAATTTTCGCCCGACCTCTAGGCTGGAAGTTGCACACTCGATTCGATTTCTTTACCAAACGCCCTAACAAAAAGAGGTATATGGACATAAATGATGAACTTTATCGAACAAATCAAATATTTATTGTGGAACTGGGATTCCTGGGAGTGCATTCTGATGAAGATCATCAAAGGTAAGTGAATATTTATAATTCTATTTCAGACTAATGTTGACTGCGCAACATGGCAGATATTTATTTTGGCTGGTTTGGGCTCTGAGCTCCGTACTCAGATTATTGCATGGTATGCTTTTTCCGTAAAGTTTAAAAATCTGACACCGCGGTCGCGGTAGCATTAAGGAGAAGTTTATCTAAAGTTCCATGCATTTTCATCAACATTTATAATGTGTATTTCTGTAAATTGATGTGGCTCTCTGCAAAATCACTGCATGTTTTGGAACTACTGAACATAACACGCCAATGTAAAATGAGATTTTTGTATAAAAAATATGCACTTTATCGAACAAACCATACATGTATTGTGTAACATGAAGTCCTATGAGTGTCATCTGATGAAGATCATCAAAGGTTAGTGATTAATTTTATCTCTATTTGTGCTCTATATTACAGGTAGATTTTCTTGTAATTCACTGTTGCTGGCCAACACATGGCAGATGCTAAGGGTCAGATTTAGAGTAAGGTCCACGTCAAGGGTCAGCAACTAGTACCTCCTTCTCGTCTCAACTGTTTTTAGGAAATCCATCCTGTAGTCTCAGCATTGTCTGAGGTTGAGGGTTTGAGGGTAACTGTCAAGTCTATGATCGGTCAGGTCAACAAGGTCAAGGTTAGGCCTATGGGATTTATGCACCGAACGTCAAAGCTGTCTTAGAGACAGGGGGGTTAAAGGGGTTCATGTTGGGGTCATGTCTAATAGCACCAGGGCCAGCACTAAGGTTTCTGTTTAAGGGTTGAAACACTGACCGTCCTGTAGCCGTAGTTGTCTGAGGAATAGAGGGTTCTGTAGGACGTTACATCTCCCTGGATCATCTTCTCTGGTCACCAACATCAGGTCTGTATAGATGAACAAAGTCACCTAGAGAGAGAGAGAGAGAGAGAGAGAGAATTGGCTGAGAATCTCATATCGCTAAATCTCGACATAACAGCACTATGCATACAGTATATTTCAAAAAAGTTGACATTGACACACAACACACTAGATGCTCTTTTGCCAAACACATATTCATTCATAAGCACACACAAACTAACAAACACAAACATGCTTGCTTATCAAATCAAATTATATTGGTTGCATACACATATTTAGCAGATGTTATTGCAGGTGTTGATAATGCTTGAGTTCCTAGCACCAACAGTGCAGTAACATCTAACAATTAGGGTGAGTAATGTTGGAGTCTGGAGTGTATATACAGTTGAAGTCGGAAGTTTACATACACCTTAGCCAAATACATTTAAACTCAGTTTTTCACAATTCCTGACGTTTAACTTCTCTAGGGTAGGGAGCAGCATTTGGAATTTTGGAAGAAAAGCATGCCCAAATTAAACTGCCTTCCACTCAGGCCCAGAAGATAGGATATGCATACAATTGCTAGATTTGGATAGAAAACACTCTAAAGTTTCCGAAACTGTTAAAAAAGTGTATAACCTGAGAACCTGAGAGAAATCCATTCAGGAAGTAGGATTTTTTTGTTTGTTGTAGTTTTCTATTCAATGCCATTACAGTATCCATTGACTTATGACTCAAATTGCAGTTCGTATACCTTCCACTAGATGTCAACAGTCTTTAGAAATTGTTTCAGGCTTGTATTCTAAAAAAGTAGGGAGTAAGAGCAGTCTGAATGAGTGGACCCTGCCGTGTCACAGAACTTTTTCATGCGCGTGACTAAGAGAGTGCCTTTCTTGTTTACCTTTTATAATGACAACGTTATTGTCCGGTTGAAATATTATCGATTATTTAGGATAAAAACAACATGAGGATTGATTATGAACATCGTTTGAAATGTTTCTACAAACTTTACAGATACTATTTCGATTTTTTTGTCTGCCTGTTGTGACTGCGTCTGAGCCTGTGGATTACTGAAGAAAATGCGTGAACAAAACTGAGGTTTTTGGATATAAAGAGACTTTATCGAACAAAAGGAACGTTTATTGAATAAATTAATGTCTTCTGAGTGCAACCATATGAAGATCATCAAAGGTAAGTGATTAATTGTATCTCTATTTCTGACTTGTGTAACTCTTCTACTTGGCTGGTTACTCTTTGTAATGATTTGTCTGCTGGGCTATGTTCTCAAATAATCGTATGGTATGCTTTCGCCGTAAAGCATTTTTGAAATCTGACACCTTGGTTTGATTAACAAGAAGTTAATCTTTAAACCTATGTAAAATAGTTGTATCTTTTCTGAATTATTATAATGAGTATTTCTGTATTTGAATTTGGCACTCTGCAATCTCACTGGATGTTGGCCAGGTGGTACGCTAGCGTTGCACATACCCTAGAGAGGTTAATCCGAGTAAAAATTCCCTGTCTTAGGTCAGTTAGGATCACTACTTTATTTTAAGAATGTGAAATGTCAGAAGAATAGTAGAGAGATTGATTCAATTCAGCTTTTCTTTCTTTCATCACATTCCCAGTGAGTCAGAAGTTTACAAACACTCAATTAGTATTTGGTAGCACTGCCTTTAAATGTTTTAACTTGGGTCAAATGTTTCGGTTAGCCTTCCACAAGCTTCCCACGATAATTTGGGTGCATTTTGGCCCATTTGTACGTTTATAACATCCTGAAGATTGATTCTGCACTTAGTTTGACCAGTTTCGTCGACCTGTAATATGTAATTTGGAAGTTTTGATGCAAAAGTATCCTGGACCAGAAGTCATTTTTTGGGCATTTGAGCTGAAAGTGGTAGCAGATGCTGCTACATGGACACTAGAATTGAACATTATGAAACAAAATGATTTATTGTTGAACTAGGACTCCTTGCACTACATTCTGATCGAAGACCATCAAAGGTAAGGGAATATTTATGTTGTAATTTTGTATTTCTGTTGACTCCAGAGAAATATTGTTACGTCTGAGCGCTGTCTCAGATTATTGCAACGTTAGGCTTTTTCCGTAAGGTTAAAAAAAATGTGACACAGCGGTTGCATTAAGAACCAGTGTATCTTTTTTAATCTATGTACAACATGTATCTTTAGTCAAAGTTTATGATGAGTATTTCTGTTATCTGGCGTAGCTTTCTATAGTTCCTCCGGATATTTTGGAGAATTTTCTGAACATGGCGTCAATGTAAACCGAGATTTATGGATATAAAATGCATATTATCGAACAAAACATAAATGTACTGTGTAACATGTCATATGACTGTCATCTGATGAAGATTTTCAAGAGGTCAGTGAATGATTTTTTTTTAAATCTTGCTTTTTGTCATTTAATCTTTTGTGGTACAAAATGGCTACGTTTTCTCTTTATTTTGGTGGTGGTCTAACATAAATATATGCTGTGTTTTCACCGTAAAACATTTTAAAAATCTGACACGCTGGAAAGATGAACAAGGTGTTTATCTTTCATTTGAGGTATTGGACTTAATGTGTTAATGTGTGGAGGTTAAATATTTGTACAAATATTTTTGCATTCCCTGCGCTACCATTTCAGCTGAACGGGGGGGTGTAGTTCCTGTAGGGGAACCCATAGGCTTAACACGTTTTTAACTCTAATGAACTTCTCCTCTGCAGGTAACTCTGGGTCTTCCTTTCCTGTGGTGGTCCTCATGAGCGCCAGTTTCATCATAGCGCTTGATGGTTTTTAACAGAGTGGTAGACAGCTGGTGACAGTGACTAAGTTCAGTGCAGGGTACTGGGCGGAGGCCGGCTAGTGTTGACTGTTTAACAGTCTAATGGCCTTGAGATAGAAACAGCTTTGATGCACATGTACTGACTTCGCCTTCTGGATGGTAACAGGGTGTGAACAGGCCATGGCTTGTGTGGCTGAGTTCATTGATGATCTTCTTGGTCTTCCTGTGACACTGGGTGCTGTAGATGTCCTTGGAGGGCAGACAGTTTGCTCCGGTGATGCGATGGGCAGACTGCACCAACCTCTGGAGAGCCCTATGGTTGTGGATGGTGCAGTTGCTGTATCAGGCAGTGATACAGCCCGACAGGTTGCTCTCAATGGTGCATCTGTAAAAGTTTGTGAGGGTCTTAGGGGCCAAGCTGGATTTCTTTAGGCTCCTGAGGTTGAAGAGGCGCTGTTGTGTCTTTTTCATTACACTGTCTACGTTAGTGGACCATTTCAGATTGTCAGTGATGTATATGCCAAAGAACCTTAAGCTTTTATCACCTTCTCCGCTGCAGCCACGTCGATGTGGATGGGGGCGTGCTCTCTCTGCCGTCGCTTGAAGTCCACGATCAGTTACTTTGTTTTGTTGTCGTTGAAAGAGAGGTTATTTTCCTGGCACCACTCCACAAGGGCCCTCACCTCCTCCTTGTAGGCTGTCTCATCGTCGTTGGTAATCAGGCCTACCACTGTTGCATGGTTGGAAAACTTGATGATTGAGTTGGAGACGTGTGTGGCCACGCAGTAATGGGTGAACAGGGAGTACAGGATGAGGCTGAGCACGCTTCCTTGTGGGGCCCCTGTTTTAAGTATCAGCATAGTGGAGGTGTTGTTGCCTACCTTCACCACCTGGGGGCGGACCATCAGGAAGTCCAAGATCCATTTGCACAGGGCAGGATTCAGACCCAGGGCCCTAAGGTTAGTGATGAGCTTGGAGGGTACTATGGTGTTGAAGGCTGAACTGTAGTCAATGAACACTATTCTTACGTAAATATTCCTCTTGTCCAGATGGGAAAGACAGTGTGCAGTGCGTTGGCGATTTCATCATCCCTGGATTTATTGGGGTGGTATTCAAATTGCAGTGGGTCTGGAGTGATGGTTAAATTGGAGGTGATTTGATCCTTAACTAGCCTCTCAAAGCACGTCATGATGACAGAAGACAGTGCTAAACAGCGATAGTAATACCTTCACTTTCTTGGGCACAGAAACAATGGTGGACATCTTGAAGCAAGTGGGGACAACAGACTGGGATAGGGAGAGATTGAATATGTCCCTAAACACACCGTCTGGTTCGGCAGCCTTGCCAGGATTAACACGCTTAAATGTCTTACTCACGTTGGCCACAAAGAATGAGATCTCACAGTCCACGGGAGTGGCGGTGGCCCGCGTCGGCAGCATCGTGTTTTCCACAAAGATGGCGAATAAAGTGTTTAGCTTGTCCGGGAGCAAGACGTCAGTGTCCGCAACCTGGCTGGTTTTCCTTTTATAATCCGTGATTGTCTGACGTCCCTGCCACATATGCCTCGTGTCTGAGCCGTTGAATTGCTACTCCACTTTTTCTCTGTACTGACATTTTGCCTTACGAACGGCATAACTGGAGTTTTTGTACTAAACCATATTCCCAGTCACCTTGCGGTGGTTAAATACAGTGGTTCACGAATGCTGCCATCTATTCACAGTTTTGTGTTTGGATAGGTTTTAATCATCACAGTGGGAACAACATCCCCTATACACTTCCTGATAAACTCACTCACCGTGTCAGTGTATACAGTGGGGCAAAAAAAGTATTTAGTCAGCCACCAATTGTGCAAGTTCTCCGACTTAAAAAGATGAGAAAGGCCTGTAATTGTCATCATAGGTACACTTCAACTATGACAGACAAAATTAGAAAACAAATCCAGAAAATCACATTGTAGGATTTTTTATGAATTTATTTGCAAATTATGGTGGAAAACAAGTATTTGGTTACCTACAAACAAGCAAGATTTCTGGCTCTCACAGACCTGTAACTTCTTCTTTAAAAGGCTCCTCTGTCCTCCACTCGTTACCTGTATTAATGGCACCTGTTTGAACTTGTTATCAGTATAAAAGACACCTGTCCACAACCTTAAACAGTCACACTCCAAACTCCACTATGGCCAAGACCAAAGAGCTGTCAAAGGACACCAGAAACAAAATTGTAGACCTGCACGAGGCTGGGAAGACTGAATCTGCAATAGGTAAGCAGCTTGGTTTGAAGAAATCAACTGTGGGAGCAATTATTAGGAAATGGAAGACATACAAGACCACTGATAATCTCCCTCGATCTGGGGCTCCACGCATGATCTCACCCCGTGGGGTCAAAATGATCACAAGAACAGTGAGCAAAAATCCCAGAACCACACGGGGGGACCTAGTGAATGACCTAAACTAATTAAAAATCCTACAATGTGATATTCTGAAGAAAATAAAACTAATTTTGCCTGTCATAGTTGAAGTGTACCTATGAGGACCCATGCACAATTGGAGGCTGACAAAATACTTTTTTGCCCCACTGTAAGTCAATGTTATTGTCAGAGGCAACCCGCAACGTATACCAGTCCAAGTGAACAAAGCATGGATTCCGATTGGTCAGACCAGTGTTGAACAGTCCTTACCACAGGTAATTCCTGTTTGACTTTCTATCTATAGGAAGGGAGGAGCAGGATGGAGGCATGATCTGATTTGCCAAAGGGAGGGTGGGGAAGGGCCTTATAGCCATCCTGGAATGGAGAGTAGCAATGGTGGAGAGTTTTTGATGCATGAATGGCGCAGGCAATGTGTTGATAAAACTTTGGTAGCGGTTCTTCTAAGATTTGCTTTAATACAGTCTCCAGCTACAATAAATGTGGCCTTAGGATATGCGGTTTCCAGTTTGCACAAAGTCCAGTGTAGTTCCTTGAGAGCTGTTGTTGTGGTATGGCTTGAGGGGGAATATACACGACTGTGACGATGACCGAATAGAATTCTCTCGAAGGGTAATACGGTCGGCATTTGATTGTGAGGTATTCTAGGTCAGATGAACAAAAGGACTTGAGTTCCTGTATGTTACCACAATCAGACCATGAGTAGTTAATCAGGAAACATACACCTCCACCTTTCTTTTTCCCTGAGAGTCCTTTATTCCGGTCTGCCAAATGTACTGAAAACACAGCTTGCTTTGGGACAGTATAGAGTACAGGGACAGTATAGAGAACCATGATTCCGTGAAACAGAGTATGTTACAGTCCCTGATGTCTCTCTGGAAGGAAGTCCTCAACCTGAGCTCATCTACTTTATTGTCCAGGGCCTGAACATTACCAAGTAATACACTCGGAAGTGGTGGATGGTATGCACACCTCCTGAGTCGGACTGAAAGTCCCCCCTGAAAACCTCTTCTCCACCGGCAGCATCTTGGAGCAGACTCTGGGATAAGTGGAATTGCCTTGTGAGGTACGCACAAAAGGTACAATTTAAGAATGTAGTATTTCTGGGAAAAATGCTGGTGAGTTACCGCCACTTGTAACGGCTTTCCTCTTCCTCTTCTGAGGAGTAGTAAGGATCGGACCAATATGCAGCGTGGTAAGTGTTCATCTTGGTTTTTAATAAGAATAATGAACACTGAACAAAACAATAAACGACAATGTGAAAAAACAAAACCGAAATAGTTCCGTGTGGAACAAAACACTGACACGGAAAATAATCACCCACAACTCAAAGTGAAACCAGGCTATGGTTCTCAATCAGGGACAACGATTGACAGCTGCCTCTGATTGAGAACCATATCAGGCCAAACACAGAAATCCCAAAACATAGAAAAAGGAACATAGACAACCCACCCAACTCACGCCCTGACCATACTAAAACAAAGACATAAAAAAGAACTAAGGTCAGAACGTGACACCACTCTAATAACCAAAAGTTATTTCCGGCTGTATGTAATAGTGTAACAGACGTTCTGAGCTAATAATGTAGGAAATAACACATAAAAAAATAAATACTGCCAAGTTGCTTAGGGTCCAGAAACAGAGTGTGCATGTCTATCGGCTCCATTTTTTCATTGTCAACTGCCCTTCTAGGTCAATTATGACATTTCGCAGAATCATTGAAATTGGACACACTTCCCATTCAAAATAGACAATAATCTTGATATTCCTTTAAATGTTTGAGATGATAATATTGATAGTATTTTAAAATGTTTGATAGATGATCATTTTGTTAGTCTTTTAAGATGTTTGAAAGCTGATCATCTTGATTGTCTTTCAAATGTTTGATAGATGATAATCTTGATAGTTTTTGAAGATGTTTGATAGATGATAATCTCAATAGTTTTTTTAAATGTTTGATAGATGGTAGTCTCGATAGTTGTCACCCTGTAATGTCAGAGTAGTTGTGTATCTGGTGTCATGGACAGAGCATCACACACATACTGACACACACACACAAATACAAACACACAAACACACAGACACACACACACACACACACACACATTCACAGCCCCTCTCTCCTCTTCAAAGTGCCTTCAGAAAAGTGTTAAACTGCAACCTTCTATGCAACAGGAAGTGTAGTTCACACAGGAAGACAGAGCACCATGGTCTATAGAGAAACATTGCTTCAACTTCCAAAACCCCCCTAAAGATTACAGATTATGTTGTGTGAATGCATGACTAATCAAAACCTAAGCTAATTTATTAATGAGTTTTCTTAGTATTCTTCTGACCCACTAGAGAAATAGAGAAATATGAAGGTACAGACACCACTTTAAGCACTTTAATTGACTGTCTAATGAAACAAACTGGCAATCACCCTCCCTAAAGACCAATTATGGCTGGTACATGTTTGAAGTGTAGGGGGCTGTGAAAGGTGAGGGTAAAGGAGTGGGAGGCTTGCGTGTGAGAGAAGAGAAGGGCACACACACTGCCTCCCTAAACTGCCTTCCTTCCTGGTCCTAATGTGTGTGTGTTCTGGGTTGTGCTGTGTCGGGTGTGTGTGGGGGGGGTATTTTGGCAGAGGGACTTCTCTGTCTCCTGCCTGTCAGTGGATGGGCCAAACAATGAGGCAGGAGAGAGAATCCCTGTTGTTAAGCCTAAACAGACTGGGTCACCCCTCCACTAGCCCTCTATAACCTATTGTAATGTGCTAGGTCTCAATGGTGATTGGACGGGTCCTTTGCACTGGAGCTGCTATTAGATGTGTGTGTCGGTTAGTTTTTCAGCATAGTGTGTATCCGTGAAACTTCACCACACAGGACCGGACCAACACCATACACTTGCCGTTGCCGATGTGAGTAAGACCTTTAAACAGGTCAACATTCACAAGGCCGAAGGGCCAGAGGGATTACCAGGACGTGTACACCGAACATGCGCTAACCAACTGTCTTCACTGACATTTTCAACCTGTCCCTAGCCCAGTCTGTAATACCTACATGTTTCAAGCAGACCACCATAGTCCCTGTGCCCAAGAACACCAATGTAACCTGCCTAAATGACTACCAACCTGTAGCACTCACGTCTGTAACCATTAAGTGCTTTGAAAGGCTGGTCATGGCTCACATCAGCACCATTATCCCAGATACCCTAGACCCACTCCAGTTTGTATACTTCCCCAACAGATACGCAATCTCTATTGCACTCCACACTGCCCTTTCCCACCTGGACAAAAGGAACACCAATGTGCTAATGCTATTCATTGACTACAACTCAGCGTTCGACACCAATCGGTGTCCCTTCCACGGGACGGTTGAGCTAACGTAGGCTAATGCAATTAACATGAGGTTGTAAGTATCAAGAACATTTCCCAGGATATAGACATATCTTATATTGGCAGAAAGCTTAAATTCTTGTTAATCTAACTGCACTGTCCAGTAGCTATTACAGTGAAATAATACCATGCTATTGTTTGACGAGAGTGCACAATTTTGAACATGGAAAGTTATTAATAAACAAATTAGGCACATTTGGGCAGTCTTGATACAACATTTTGAACAGAAATGCAATGGTTAATTGGATCAGTCTAAAATTTTGCACATGCACTGTTGCCATCTAGTGGCCAAAATCTAAATTGCGCCTGGGCTGGAATAATACATTATGGCCTTTCTCTTGCATTTCAAAATTATGGTACAAAAAAATACAACAGAACGGTTGGTTTTTTCTTTGTATTATCTTTTACCAGATCTATTATGTTATATTCTCCCACATTCCTTTCACATATCCACAAACTTCAAGGTGTTTCCTTTCAAATGGTTCCATGAATATGCATATCATTGCTTCAGGGCCGGAGCAACAGGCAGTTAGATTTGGGTATATCATTTTAGGTGAAAATTGAAAACAAAAGGACGGATCCTTAATTAAAGCTCATCACTAAGCTAAGGACCCTGGGACTAAACGCCTCCCTCTGCGTCTGTATCCTGGACTTCCTGGCGGGCCACCCCCAGGTGGTAAGGGTAGGCAACAGCATATCTGCCACGCTGATCCTCAACACAGGGGCCCCTCAGGGGTGCGTTCTTAGTCCCCTTCTGTTCACCCATAACTGCTAAACTGGCTAAACACAACTCCAACACCATCATTAAGTTCTGACGACACAATGGTGGTAGGTCTGCTCACCGACAAAGATGAGACAGCCTATAGCCTATAGGGAGGAAAGCTTCCTGCCATTCAGGACCTCTATACCAGGCAGTGTTAGAGGAAGGCCCTAAAATTGCCAAAGACTCCAGCCACACTAGTCATTGACTGTTCTCTCTGCTCCCACACGGCAAGCAATACCGGAGCCAAGTCTAGGACCAAAAGGCTTTGTAACAGCTTCTACCGCCAAGCCATAAGATTGCTGAACAGCTAATCAAATGGCTACCCAGTCTATATCAATTGACCCATCCCCCTTTTTTTACGCTGCTGATACTCGCTGTTTATTATCTATTATCTATGCATAGTCACTTTACCTCTACCTACATGTACATATTACCTCAAATACCTGTACTCCCTCAGATTGACTTGGTACCGGTACCCCCTGTATATAGCCTCGTTATTGTTATTTTATTGTTGCTCTTGTATTGTTTACTTTAGTTTATTTGGTAAATATTTTTCTTAACTATTATTTTTCTTAAAACTACATTGCTGGTTAAGGTCTTGTAAGTAAGCATTTCACTGAGCATGTGACAAATTTGATATGATTTGAATATACTTTGTGCAATTCTGTTTGAGATAAATAATTATGTGTATGCCAATACTTTATGTGCATGAATGTGTGTCTGTTTGTGTGTGTGTGTGCATTTGTGTTGATTTATGTGTGCGCGTGTGTGTGCGTGTGTGTTCATGTCAGTGGTATTTCCCTGTTTCTCTTAACAGAAGGCAAAACACAAACTGTAAAAGGTCAGGCCTCACATTAGTGTTAAACAAACAACACACTCAGCAAACCACCTCTGGGCAACACCATGGAAGCTACAGCAAAGGTCTTGAATAATATGCATCAACACAGTACAGCAAACAGTGTGTGTAGGCTATGTGTGGGCGGGGTGTGTTTTTTTTGTGAATGTGGTTTCTATGCAGATCGAGAGGATGCTGAGGGTCTTGCTGTTGTGGTCTGTCTGTCTGTCTGTCTGTCTGTCTGTGTGTGGATGGAGTATGGTTGGTGCAGCGATATCAGTAAGATTATCTCTATACTATCTTCAGAAAAGCACTCAACCACTATTACTGTGGTGTGTGTGTGTGTGTGTGTGTGTGTGTGTGTGTGTGTGTGTGTGTGTGTGTGTGTGTGTGTGTGTGTGTGTGTGTGTGTGTGTGTGTGTGTGTGTGTGTGTGTGTGTGTGTGTGTGTGCGTGTGCGTATTTCGGTGTGTGTGTGTAGGAGTTTGATGTGCACCCAGGGTAGTACGGCCAGGCTTGCAACACTGTGTAATAACACAGATTTCTAATTAAAACATTGTCAATCTTCAGAGATGTCTGGCCCCACACTGATTATCTACAAACATGGACTGTTAAATATTTGTCTTCTTTTATCAAGTCCCAGCCAGGGGCCACAATTACCATGCAGCTCCGATGCTCTCCTCTGAAACACAGTGAGGATCTGAAAAGCTCATTTGACACAATGAATGTGAAAAAAAACAGTGTAGAATTGGAACAGAAAAGGCAATTCTTCACAGTACGTATGCACTATTGCCCATTTTTATCTGCAGTAGACACACACACACACACACACACACACACACACACACACACACACACACACACACAGCTACATGACAAAAATGTTTCAATAATATGAACACAGTTGAAACCAACAGATCAGGTGATAGAGGGATATTCTAACATCCAGTCCTCCACACACAGCCCCCACTCCCTCCCCCTCTCTTTCCCTCGTGTCTGCTGTCAATCACTTAGACATGTCAACAGACCTGAACCCCTCAGGGAGGAAGATAATGTCAAGAAGACTCAAGTCAACAGGGTCAGTTGTTTTTTAAGCCCACCCATCAACAAACAAAAAATTCATAGCTGATCTCTTTTGTCTTCTCAGGGAGGTGAGAGGGGGATAGAAGGGGGGTCATCCAGAATCAACTTGCCAGGATGTATGTTTGTGCGTGTGTGTGTGTGTTTGCGTGTGTGTGTGTTTGCGTGTGTGTGTGTGTTTGTGAGAGCAAGAGAGAGAGGGGGGGGGAGATTGAGTTAAACATTGCTGAAAATCTCATCTTGCTAAAACTTCACATCACATCACTGTGCATATATTGAGTGAGGTCAAACACCCTTTCTGCCAACCACCTAGCAACCTCCCTGGATAGTAAACAGGGCCTCCTGGTCTTCCTCTCTTAGACCACTGCCCCCCACTGCTCTCTGCCCCACACACACACCTCTCCATCACATTTCCTGGACAATATTATCACAATGGCTGCCCTGCTTGGCATGGCTTCCCTATCTTGCTCCACTCTCTCATTCCCAGAAAACACAGGATGGAAAACTTCTGTGTATTATAATATCCACCCTCACCATCACAACCTTGTATTGTAGCTTTCCACTAAAGCCAAGGCCAAGGGAGGTAATCACATTCAACCACCAGTCTATAGAATGACTGCAGGACTTACAAGCACTTACAACTACAAGAGCAAATATGGGCAACAATGGCCCTTTGTACTGTATTGCTATTTTTGAAGAGTTCTTGTTAAAACTGAGATACAGTATGATTTCTAAAATATGAGAGAGAGAGGCAGCATATGAATTTAGTGAATACTGTATTTGATTGAAACTACTGTCAGGATCCAATGAATCATAAATAAAATAGTAAAGTCCCCCTGTCCATTGTACTGTACTGGTAATGCTACTCAATGGTTATGTAGCCACTGACGAACTGTAGAGGAAGTTCTGGAGACCATATATTTTTTTAGTACTTGTTGTTTTTATCTATCAATGCTATTCACAACAGTTTCCAATTAAATACTGTGCCACAACTTCAACATTTCTTTCAACTTTGTTTGCTCTTATATAACATGAGTCAAATATTTCCACATGAAAATGAATGAATAGAAATTGTGGTGACAAACTCTCTAGAAATGAATATCAATGTACATTTTCTGTCATGAACAATAACCTATGAATTGCAACTACCGGTATACAGTGTTATAGAGCCATATGGAACAAAGGGGAGTGTTACAAGTAGAAATAACAGCTCACTGAAGGTGTGAAGGGGTCTCCCTTGTTTATTTTCATTTTGTTTGTGTATTCCATTTACAATGGCAATGTAACGTATGTTTCCCATCTCAATAAAGCCATTTTAATTGAATTGAGCGAGAGCGAGACAGAGACAGAGAGAATGACACAGAGAGAGACAGAGACATACTGTACAGAAACATGGAAAGAGCTACATAGAAAAGCCAGACTGCACACACAGAACAGGACATAAAAGAGAGCTGAGGGAGAGAGGGAGAAAAAAGAGAATTTATCATAGCAGAGATTTCAAAAGTAGAGGAACCCTTTGATCGATTCAATAAAAGCCTGTCACTGTGCAACACTCCAGAAGTACCATTCTGGGACCTAAATAATGAATTCCCCACTACTAAACAAGCGCCCCTCATGTAGATAGACTGTCCTGTGCAATGAACAGGACTCTCTCTGTCTCTCTCTCTCTGTCTCTCTCTCACCCTCTCGCTGTCTCTCTCTCTCTCTCTCTCTCTCTCTCTCTCTCTCTCTCTCTCTCTCTCTCTCTCTCTCTCTCTCTCCCTTCCTTTTCAAATTGTTATGAGATGTCAAGTTATTTTTGAACCGAGTTGTCCCCATCATCTTTATGATAAACAAACTCTATGAGGTGGATTCTGTCAAACTAGCAAAATATTTGTTCCAATGCTAGTCCTGTATCATTGTCTGTCGGAGAGGAGAGGAGAGGAGGGGAGAGGAGAGGAGAGGAGAGGAGAGGAGAGGAGAGGAGAGGAAAGCCAAGAGAAGACAATAGTATAGACGTCCAATGCAGTGCAGCAGCCACCCAGAGGTTTTCAAACTGTGGTTTCCTCTGTTCTCTGCTGGTATTACAAAACACACCAAAGACAGAGGTACTGGGAGGGTATTTAAGAACATTGACAAGGCTGGGAAAAATCTTCATAGTGCATTCCACAAACATTTTGACAGTTAAACAAACCTGACATTAGCAGTTGTGGAATATGAATGAAGAGAACTAGAATGGCAGTATAGAGACTTGTGTCAGATTCTCACAACGTGTTCCTCTCTTAAGTATTCTCATTAACATTGACATGTCCCATCTCACTGATTTGACTGATCCTGACACACACACACACACACACACCGTTTACCTTAATGGAGAGGTGCTTGCTCTCATGGAGGATCATCTCCTCAGAGACCACCAGTGTCCGTGTGGGGTTACACAGGTCCAGAGGCTGCACACAAAGGGGAGGAGAGGAGAGTTAAGGGTTAGATTGACATTAGATTAAAGTTAGGAATTAAATGAAGATTACATTATCATCCATGGCAAAATACTGCAGTTTTATATCACTTCAAACACACAACATTTACTAATATTGCTTATAATGACAGTACACAATACTACAGCAAAAGTCACTGATACTAAACTCATAGCACTGCTATAACAGTCCAATATCATTCACAACACTCACAAATACCGCTAAATAGAGATACAGATTGATAGACATGTTTCAAGGATAGACATATCTGGGAGGGGTGTTCTCATGAACATAGCTGTACATGAGGGAGCATGTAGCTACAGTACCATCTCCATTTTAGCTCCAAGCTCCATGCTCTCTGCCCACCAAAGGGAACAATACAGGCTGTGCAGCTGGCGGCTCTGGTGTAGCTACAGTCGCTCCAGTCTCTACAGAGATCCTCACAGTGTGAGCTGTGACTGCAGGAGTCTGTGAGATGCTCAATCTGTGAAGAGGCGCTAGGCTAAAAAGCGCTAGTGCAGCGGGGGTGGTAGCCACATCCTCTTGTGGACCCGGACTGGAGCTAGAGAGACCACAGGGATGGCTATTTCACTGTGCAGCTAGGTGACTCAGTTAGTCAACAGGAAGTACTATTACAGACCATTGTAGAATCCTGGGAAGTGGGTAGTCCAGTTGTGCAATACACTCACACCCTGACATTGGAAATGTGGTTCATTCTAGTGTGTTTATGACAGAATCCTATGTTGCTACACAGATATACAGAGAGGAGAAGCACTGCAACAAACATGGCAAGGATTTCTTAAATAGTGATCAAAATAAAAAGGGGAAAACCCCAAATGGCACTAACAGAGAGATGCAGAGTCACACACACACAAACACGCACACACACACCTGAACAAAGATGGGGAAGATGAGGATCTTGGGTGCTGCTTTAACGTAGCCATAGTTGCCGTGCGGGTTGTCGTGTTGTACATGGGAGTGTACTATAGTACAGTTCTGGTAGTTAGCAAAGCTGGAGCTCTGGACCTGCTGGTAGCTGGGTGGGGGTTGGCCAGAGAGGTTTGCTTCGGATGGCTTAGACATCTTGGCATTAGTGGAGAGTCGTAGGAAGGTGGTCCGGCCTGCTAGTCCTACACCCCCAGGCGTGGCACCACCAGACCCCTGTTTCTGGGGCATGCTGGCTTGACCCGGGTATATCCTCCCTGCTGAGAGACATCACATGCACAACAACACACACTGGGAGTTAGCCTGGTTACGTAGAAGTACAATGGTTAAAGATAGAATTGTCCTGCAAAACCACTGTGTTCATTAAAATCCTAGTCAGCAGTAAATGTCTTACCCAAGGTACCATGGTTGTCCTGGTAGACAGGCCTCAATATCTGAAAGAGACAAAAACATCACAATCAATGGTCCTGTTATAACAGTTGACCAATACCATACTCTGCTTTAGGATACTTTCACATGCAATGTATCCATCCCACCATAATAAATGCCTAACATGGAGTCAAACTGAAGAAATGGTTGTGTTGAGCATGGAATGGGGCCACAGACTGTTGGCTGATTCCATTACTACTGTAGTGCAGTAGGCCTATGTGATCTCAGGCCAGTGAGCCATGTCACATATTCAATATACATGTGTTCAGCTCAAGGAATAGACCCAGCGACCTGAGAGCTAATGTGTGCTGTTGATACATGATGGTGACTGTGCTGTTCATAGATTCCTATGGCCTTGAGTGACACAGACGTCAACCACACACTGTACTGTACTATACCATAATGTATTGTACTGTAGCACTATGAATACAGGAGAAGGATGACATTGCCCTTGGAAATTGAATGGTTGGTGGGGGGAGCTGATCCCTAGAACTCTGCCTATAGATAACTCCTAAGGAGTACCCAAGTAGCGTTGCACCTTGAAATGTAATGGGTAGGGGGAAGCTGATCCTAGAACTGTGCCTAAAGATAAGATCTACCCAATATAACAAAGATGGGTAGAGGAAAGGGGTGACCTGGCGTGAAAGAGGTGACCCAACCAGAGGCATATCAATGGCTGGTACATCCAGCTATCTTCCATGATCGATTTCTCTGCTGTGTGTGTTTCAGTGGGGACTGGCTGACAGGATGAAACCAAATCATCATGGATTGTATGCCTGCTCTGACCTGGAGGAGAGATGCTCCATTTCCCCATCCTTCAAAGTTTGGATTTAGTCTGAAATGTTCTATCCTCTTATTTCCATCCACTTTGACAACTGCTTTATCTACATCCTTCCTTTCCTCTACCCTCTTTTTCCCTCTGCTGCTGTACCCGTCATCCATCCATCATTGCCTCTCGCTACCCCATTAATCCCTTCTACTTCTTACAACCATTATTCCAACCTCTTGATGTACTACTACTATTCAGGCTGTATCACAACCGGCTGTGATCGGGAGTTCTATAGCGCGGCGCACCATTGGCCCAGCGTCGCCCGGGTTTGGCAGGTGTAGGCAGACATTGTAAACAAGAATTTGTTCTTAACTGACTTTCCTAGTTAAATAAAGGTAAAATATATACCCATATCTACTCTGTTCCCTAGCCCATATTTCCCCATAGGGAAGGTAATGGATTAATTGGGGGTAGCCATTCATCCATCACCTCCCTCGCTTATCCCTCTCTCCCCCCTCTCTCTATCCCCTTTTCTGCATCCTATTCCCACTCCATCCAATCTTCCTCCACAGCCGTCCAAGCCAGTCCCCCCCCTCACACTCCTAACCCCCTAACCCCTGTGCTCTCCTCTTAGCATTTAGACACAGAAGACATTCCCATCATGCTCTCTGAGCCCTATGTCATGCCATATCTGTTGAAACAGCACAGCTGCCCTCGGACAAACACACTGCCCTACACACGCACATGTGCTGTACAAGCGCACACACACTCAGATTGCCAGGTAGGCTGCACCTCCCAGACTAACAGACAGCCTTACAGTGTCTAGGTCCCTGTGTCTGGATGGAATGCAGGGTATACAGCCTCCTTCATTTCCGCTAGAGGCCTTCTAACAACCAGGGTACTGAGTCACGGAACCCGTCAGCCACATTACTGGCTGTTCAAGCTCAGTGGGACAGATTATGGAGGATTAGGTAAAGACTAGAAGTTCTGGGTTTTCTGGTTCTCTGCACTCATTGCTTCAACGTAACTGCTCCCTTCTTCCAGGCTGGATGGTTAGTGTTGTATGGTTGGGGATGTTAAGGAATCAAGTTCACAATCAGTGTGTTTCTTTTTTCATTTGTTCCACTTTATTATGTCTTTATCATAAAGAGCTATTGCCTCATATACAGCATGTCACAGGATGTTACAGTGTGCATCATTTGATAGAACACCCCATGGGCCAACTGTGGCTTTCCCCATATAGGGGCTTGAATATTACTTACTATTGCAGCAAATCAACTCTTGCTTGTATACTTTTTTTCACAATTTCTCATTCAACTACCTATTTAACTATTCACTATATATAGTATATGTGATTTACAGAATGCACGTGTCAGTTTGAATTACACAGATATTTCTCAGGTTAGAATGGCAGGGTATATCTCAGATTTAAATGGCAGATAGTGTATGTCAGGTAGGATTGGCACAGATCTATGGCAGGTATGAATGGCACATATTGAGATCTCCAGTGTATGTCAGGGTCTAGATAGTGCCATCGAGGGGGTAAGGCAGGAGCCTGGGATGGACCATGAGCCTCTGCTCCCCCGGCAGTACCTGGCTTCCTGGGTTTATGGGGGCCAGGATGATGTAGTTATCTCCGTTGGACGCCTTCACTCTAGTCCCCTTCAGCGTGGCTGTGTGGCTCTGGCTATGGGTCTGGCTCCTGGCTTTACCATCCACCTCCTCGGCCCCCCCTCCTACACACCTCCTCTCCCCCCACGGCCCCCCTACTCCTCCTACCCCTCCCCTGCCGCCCCCCTCAGAGC
The DNA here is from genome assembly GCF_036934945.1 of Oncorhynchus masou masou. Classification (NCBI taxonomy): domain Eukaryota; kingdom Metazoa; phylum Chordata; class Actinopteri; order Salmoniformes; family Salmonidae; genus Oncorhynchus; species Oncorhynchus masou. The sequence continues at coordinate 58,654,250 of NC_088239.1, forward strand.
CGTTGACTAGCACCCGGCGGCTGGTCCTGTGGTGGGCAGGGAGGGGGGGCACGGCCGGGGGGATCTTGTCACGGTCTAGCCGGTCCTTGGACCTGTCCCTCCGCCTGGTGGGGGGTGAGGGGGTGTCGTAGTTGGGCTTGTAGGAGGGCCGGTGAATGAGGCCCTCAAAACTGGGCTTGGCGGCCGGCCCGGTGCGCCACACCACCACCGTGATCTCATTGGAGCTGTTTCTGTAGAGGGAGGGAGAGAGGGAATGTGACAACTCGTCAGGAAGAGTGAAACGGTAAGCTTATCGCAGGTAAAGAACGTGAGAAAAGAGGCCATGGGCCAGAGTGTCTATATAGGAATTGCTGTGCATACACTTTAAAAATGTACATGTGGAGCTCTATAAGTATTGACGATAGTTATCCCTGTCAAAGTTGGTTTAGTCCATTATTTCCTCTGTGTCTCCCTGCCTGTAGTACCTGATGGCGTGGGCGAGCTCCACACATTTCCACTGTTCTACAGGCTGACCATTGAGCTGCAGCACAGTGTCCAACTGCTGCAGACCTGCCTGATCCGCCGGACCACCTGAAGACAGGAGAGAGGTCAGTAGAGGTCCACAAACACACACACACACAGATATCGCACAAATACACACAAAGTTACACAAGCAAGCTTCTACCCATTAATTTATATACAAACCTGATATGCTTGACCACCTCAGGACAGTAGGGGCTAAGACTGGTATACAGACACCCACACATCTAGAACAACACACGCACACAGGAAGGAAAAGACACACAGACACACAATCCCAAACACACAGACACAGACACACATCATCAACACACAGACAGCAGGGAGAGGAGAGCCTTGCCTGGATCGACGGCTTGTACCCTCACTGGAGAGTCAGAGCAGATGGTGAAGCCATAGCCGTCCTTTCCTCGAGGGATGGTCACCTAAAGACACAGAGACATCAAATCACCGCATGTAAAGACATTATTCAATTATTACATGACTATGTACTGTATGTCCATGGAGTGAAAAGCACATGCTATTTTTGAAAAGCCATCTACAGCCAAATAGGAGCAGTTAGACCAACATGTGAGCATTTTGCCTACAGATTAGAGCGTGGTTCTCTCTCTGACCAGCAGCTGAGTGTGTGTGGATGGAAAGTGTGTGGATGCCAGCCACACAGACTAGCACCTTGGCCCTCATCAAAGGAGGTGGGCGCTTTGGTGTGGTTCTGACGCCAACTGTGGACAACAGCATCCGCACAGAGTCGGAGCGCAAGCACACACCACACACACCACACACACACACACACACACACACACACACACACACACACACACACACGCACACGCACACACACACACACATTCAATGCCTAAAAACTGTCTGTAAGAATTCCAGGAATAATGCCAGTGTGTGCGCCAAAATCAACAGTGCTCCGCTCCAAAAGAATGTTTCCATCTCATCTGCTGACAATAGGGCCTGAAATTAAGCTCAGTAAAAGTATGTCTGAACACACAAACACAGTACGATGTTAATCCAAGACTCTTATCTAAAGTCAGTTTTATGTCTCCCCCTTAGAGTTCAGATCAGGATGGTAATAGGGTATACTGATCCTAAATCTGTGTCTGTGGTTAACCTCTGAGTGTGTCTAAGAGACAGGCATCAAGATGCATAAGTGTATTAACTTGTTTACCTTTGATAACTACAGTACAACCCTAAGTAGCAAACGGTGGCTTGAATAAAGATTTTAAGGAGAATTCCTAGAATTCCTTGATGGATTTGCCTACAGGATTTACCATCTGTAATCTAGTGACCAACTTCAACATTGAACCCATTAAGGATTATCCCCTTTTTTCAATTGTCGCCTAAAATGACATCTAACTGCCTGTAGCTCAGGCCCTGAAGCAAGGATGTGCACATTCTTGGTACCATCTGTAAGGAAAAACGTTGAAGTTTATGGAAATGTGAAAGGAATGTATTAGAATATAACATAATAGATCTGGTAAAATATAAACAATGTTTCTTTTGTATTTTTTTTTTACCATCGCTTTGAAATGCAAGAGAAAGGCCATAATGTATTATTTTTCCAGCCTAGGTGCAATTTAGGTTTTGGCCATTAGATGGCAGCAGTGCATTTTTTTTTTTACCTTTATTTAACTAGGCAAGTCAGTTAAGAACAAATTCTTACTTTCAATGACGGCCTAGGAACAGTCGGTTAACTGCCTGTTCAGGGGCAGAATGACAGATTTGTACCTTGTCAGCTGGGGGGTTTGAATGTGCAACCTTCCGGTTACTAGTCCAACGCTCTAACCACTAGGCTACCCTGCTGCATGTGCAAAGTTTTAGACTGATCCAATGAACAATTGCATTTCTGTTAAAAATGTTGTGTCAAGACTGCCCACATGTGCCTAATTGGTTTATTAATAACTTTTGATGTCCAGAATTGTGCACTCTCCTCAAACAATAGCATGGTATTCTTTCAATGTGAAATAGCTACTGTAAATTGGACAGTGCAGTTAGATTAACAAGAATTTAAGCTTTCTGCCAACATCATATAGGTCTATGTCCTATGAAATTTTCTTGTTACTTACAACCTCATTCTAATCACATTAGCCTACGTTAGCTCAACCATCCCTTGGAAGGGACACTGATCCCAAAGAATTAACATGAACTGTTAACCTCTTGATACCCATTATTGCAAGGCCATATACAATCCTTATGTACAGTACCAGTCAAAAGTTTGGACACACGTACTCATTCAAGGGTTTTTCTTTATTTTACTATTTTCTACATTGTAGACATCAAAACTATGAAATAACACACATGGAATAACGCAGTAACCAAAAAAGAGGGATAGGGGGCAGCATTTTCACTTTGGATGAATTGCGTGCCCATAGTGAACTGCATCCTACTCTGTCCTAGATGCTAATATATGCATACTATTATTACTATTGGATATAAAACACTCCGAAGTTTCTAAAACTGTTTGAATTATGTCTGTGAGTATAACAGAACTCATAAGGTAGACAAATTTCCAAACAGGAAGTGGAAATTCTTGGGCTGGTCGAATTTCAAGTCATCGATACTACCCATCCCGTATCCGGGATCGTGAATACAGCCTCAGGCTCATTAGCATAACGCAACGTTAACGATTTCTGAAAATCGCAAATGAAATTAAACTAATATGCCTGCTCTCAAGCTTAGCCTTTTCTTAACAACACTGTCATCTCAGATTTTCAAAATATGCTTTTGAACCATAGCAAATCAAGCATTTGTGTAAGAGTATTGCTAGCTAGCTTAGCATTTAGCGTAGCATTTAGCACGCAACATTTTCACAAAAAACAGAAAACCAAATAAATAAAATCATTTACCTTTGAAGAACTTCGGATGTTTTCAATGAGGAGACTCTCAGTTACATAGCAAATGTTCAGTTTTTCCTGAAAGAATCTTTGTGTAGGAGAAATCGCTCCGTTTTGTACATCACATTTGGCTACCGAAACGAACCGAAAATTCAGTCACCAAAACGTCAAACTTTTTCCAAAATAACTCCATAATATCGACCGAAACATGGCAAACGTTGTTTAGAATCAATCCTCAAGGTGTTTTTTCACATATCTCTTCATTGATATGCCGTTCGTGGAAGCCTGCTTTCGTCTCAGAATCCCATGGAAAAATACCAGCAGCTGAAAATGACGCAACAATTTTGACGGAGGACACCGGGCGGACACCTGGCAAATGTAGTCTCTTATGGTCAATCTTCCAATGATATGCCTACAAATACGTCACAATGCTGCAGACACCTTGGGGAAACGATAGATAGGGAAGGCTCATTCCTGTCGCATTCACAGCCATATAAGGAGACAATGAAAAACAGAGCCTCAAAAATCCTGCTCATTTCCTGGTTGCAGTTTCATCTTGGTTTTGCCTGTAGCTCCTGTTCTGGGGCACTCACAGACAATATCTTTGCAGTTCTGGAAACCTCAGAGTGTTTTCTTTCCAAAGCTATCAATTATATGCATAGTCGAGCATCTTTTTGTGACAAAATATTGCGCTTAACACGGGCACGTCTTTTTATCCAAAAATGAAATAGCGCCCCCATAGATTTAACAGGTTAAAAGTTCATTTGTGGAATATCTATCCTTCTTAATGCATTTGAGCCAATCAGTTGTGTTGTGACAAGGTAGGGTGGTATACAGAAGATAGCCCTATTTGGTAAAATACCAAGTCCATTTTATGGCAAGAACAGTTCAAATAAGCAAAGAGAAACAACAGACCATCATTACTTTAAGACATGAAGGTCAGTCAATCCGGAACATTTCAAAAACGGTTAAAGTTTTCTTCAAAAACCATCAAGGGCTATGATGAAACTTGCTCTCATGAGGACCGCCACAGGAAAGGAAGACCCAGAGTTACGACTGCTGCAGAGGATACGTTCATTAGAGTTACCAGCCTCAGATTGCAGCCCAAATAAATGCTTCACAGAGTTCAAGTAAGAGACACATCTCAACATCAACTGTTCAGAGGAGACTGTGTGAATTAGGCCTTCATGGTCAAATTGCTGCAAAGAAACCACTACTAAAGGACACCAATAATAAGCCAAGAAACACGAGCAATGGACATTAGACTGGTGGAAATCTGTCCTTGGTCTGATGGGTCCAAATTTGAGATTTTTGGTTCCAACCGCCGTGTCTTTGTGAGACGCAGAGTAGGTGAAGGGATGATCACCGCATGTTTGGTTCCCACCGTGAAGCAAGGAGGTGGATGTGTGATGCTTTTCTGGAGACACTGTCTGTGATTTATTTAGAATTCAAGGCACACCAGCATGTCTTCCACAGCATTCTGCAATGGCCCAAAACACACCTCCGGGGCTGTGTAAGGGCTATTTTACCAAGATGAAGAGTGATGGTGCTGCATCAGATGACCTGGCCTCCATAATCACCCGACTTCAACCCAATTGAGATCGTTTGGGATGAGTTGGACCGTAGAGTGAAGGAAAAGCAGCCAACAACTGCTCAGCATATGTGGGAACTCCTTAAAGACCGTTGGAAAATAATTCCTCGTGAAGCTGTTTGAGACAATGCCAAGAGCTGTCATCAAGGCAAAGGGTGATTTGTTTAACACTTTTTTGGTTACTACATAATTCCATATGTGTTATTTCATAGTTTTGATGTCTACAATGTAGAAAATAGTAAGAATAAAGAAAAAACCCTTGAATGAGTAGGTGTGTGCAAACTTTTCACTTGCACCGTATGTCCAATGATTATGCATTATGTTCGCTCACATACTGTAAATGCCATGATCACTAATTATAGTGTGTTGGAAGGGCTTGGCACCTGAAATGGATGAAGACAATTAAGTAAAGTATAAATCAAACTGGGGCATAAAGTTTGATTCATCTGATTCACTCTTGATATGCTGTGAGCTGACAGATTACACTGTGATCGATGGACACACACTGTGAGAACAAGGAGTCACAGTCCATAATCACGGGTGACATACGGTATGTCACCCCCAACATCATATCACCGCCCCCACCACCATGGTAACAGCTAGGTTGACCTCCTCCCACTGCTGACTGACTGATTGATTGGCTGTACACGTTATGTCAATTATGACATTTCTCAGAATCCTCCAAATTGGACATACTTTCCACTCATCAAAATACATGGTAATCTTGATAGTTTTTTAAAATGTTTGGTAGATGATCATCTTGATAGTCTTTTAAAATGTTTGATAGATGATAAACTCGCTAGTATTTTTAAATGTTTGATAGATGGTAATGTTGACAGTCTTAAAATGTTTAGTAAATTATAATCTTGATAGTTAAAAAAAATGTAGATAATCTGGATAGTGGATGAGACAACTGTTTAATAACACAACATACTGGCTAACGACCAGAGACAACATCACTACTGTCAGATATGAGAGAGTGAGAGAAGGAAGACGTGAGATGAAGAGAAGAAGAGACAAAAAGACCGATGGGGAGGAGAGAAACAACAGAAGTGAATAGAGAAAGGCCGGGGGAGAGTCTGAGGGAGAGAAGAGAAAGAGAAAAGAGGAAGTGAGAGAGAGAGAGATGGGGGCTCTGTAGGGGGTAGTGGTGTGAAGGGATGGTTGGCACGCAGTAGAAGAGGGAGGGTAGAGGGGGGGTAGTGTTAATTAGAGGTGCCCCCTGGCCTCTCTGAGCGTGGGACCGGACCACAAGGAGACAAGACACACACCGACTGGCATCCAGGGCCTGACAGTGGGCACACGGTGGGTAAACACACACATACATTCTTACTCACTAACCCTCATCCCTGATCTTGCTCTCCCATGCGCTAACACACACGTCCAACCTTGCTCCACAATACTAATGCGATCAGTTTGTACAGCTCTTCAGACCAAGGACAGAGAACCAGCAACAACTGTCTGACAGTCAGCATACAAAGCCGGCTCAGAGTGAGCATCTGGATGCTATTCTCCCATCTCCAGTTTGTATCAAGAGCCTCTAACGCCTCAATCTATCTCCTTCCAGTCAAATGAGAAGGTTACGAGCCCACTTATATGGTGCTTTTGAGTGAGTATGAAACTACCATTGCTCTCTATTGAGAGACTTAGCTATTGAAATGAGTTGTACAAGAGTGTATTTATGTAACACGTAGGAGTGTGTGAGTGTGTGTGTGGAGTCGTGACCTGTCGTCCTGTGAGATGCACATTGTGTGGGTGCATGAGTGTGTGCATGTGCGTGTGTGTGAGACCAAGCTTTTTCTCTATGTTGTTTTGCCCCAACAATCTCATGAGACACTATCTATGAGAGCCCACAGCTATGAGTCAACCCTCTGTCTGTCTGTCTGTCTGTCTGTCTGTCTGTCTGTCTGTCTGTCTGTCTGTCTGTGTGCGTGCGTGCGTGCGTGCTTCTGCTCTGTTTGATGCCTCTCCAGCCTGTAAACCTGATGTGCCTCAGTGATTGCACTACTAACATACACACACATGCACACACACTACAGGAATAAAGTAAAATGACAATTCTCTCCCATCCACTAACAGGTATGTTTGTGAGCTGAACTCCACAACACTATAACTCCAGTAAGACATTCCCAGTCCGTTGAGCAAGGACTTTTCTGGGTCACTGTGTTTTGGTGACAACATGTCTAGGCTGGCAGAAAAACATAACTCTCTGCCAGTCCAGTATTGTGTCCATGTCAACACACTGTACTGACGCGATGCCATCCAAACTCCAATCACTGATTGCAAACTGTTATATAAGAAAGGGTTGTGCTAAGTCTATAAGCTTGAGACTGATTTGTAAGTGAGGATGAGAGACTCCAGACTTTGGGTGTAATTGTTAGCCTGTAGCACAGTCTCAATTTTCTCTCTTTCTCTCTTTTTCTCCATCAGATTGACTCTGGATAAATAATGCAGATGGTGGAGACCTCATTCTTCTGTCTCTCTCAGGAAACAGGGAACACACTTTCATCCACTCATTTTTACACTGGTTTCCTCATCATCACTTCCCTTCCACGTTAGATACTGTACTGTAGGAGTGAGCTTTCCAATGGCAAAAACTCTACATTCGATACTGTACTGTAGGCGTGAGCTTTCCTATGGCAAAAACTCTACATTCGATACTGTACTGTAGGCGTGAGCTTTCCTATGGCAAAAACTCTACATTCGATACTGTACTGTAGGCGTGAGCTTTCCTATGGCAAAAACTCTACATTCGATACTGTACTGTAGGCGTGAGCTTTCCAATGGCAAACACTCCACATTAGATACTGTAGGAGTGAGCTTTCCAATGGCAAAAACTCTACATTCGATACTGTACTGTAGGCGTGAGCTTTCCTATGGCAAAAACTCTACATTCGATACTGTACTGTAGGCGTGAGCTTTCCTATGGCAAAAACTCTACATTCGATACTGTACTGTAGGCGTGAGCTTTCCAATGGCAAACACTCCACATTAGATACTGTAGGAGTGAGCTTTCCAATGGCAAAAACTCTACATTCGATACTGTACTGTAGGCGTGAGCTTTCCTATGGCAAAAACTCTACATTCGATACTGTACTGTAGGCGTGAGCTTTCCTATGGCAAAAACTCTACATTCGATACTGTACTGTAGGCGAGAGCTTTCCAATGGCAAACACTCCACGTTAGATACTGTAGATGTGAGCTTTCCCTTGGCAAACACTCCACGTTAGATACTGTAGGAGTGAGCTTTCCAATGGCAAACACTCCACGTTAGATACTGTAGGAGTGAGCTTTCCAATGGCAAACACTCCACGTTAGATACTGTAGGAGTGAGCTTTCCAATGGCAAACACTCCACGTTAGATACTGTAGATGTGAGCTTTCCAATGGCAAACACTCCACGTTAGATACTGTAGGAGTGAGCTTTCCAATGACAAACACTCCACGTTAGATACTGTAGGAGTGAGCTTTCCAATGGCAAACACTCCAATGGCAAAGTAAAGCCTAAAGCCTCAAATATAAATTCCATAACTGCTATCTATCTATCTCTTACTGTTCCGGTGCCTTAATCCAATTGCACTATACAAAAAAAATCTATATACTTTCCCAACCAATTGAAGGGTCTGCTTCCTACATCATTGCTTTCATCTTTCTGTTCCCTTGTCATTTTAAAATGTTCATGCTTTCTAACATATTCTCTTTGTCTGTGCTGCAGTCTCTCCAAAAGAGCCGGCTACACACAGAACCCTAGCTGAACCCCCATCCCTCCTCCTCTCCCCCTCTTCTTCCATTCTCCCACTACCCTGTTCTCTGCACTTCCATTCGCACACCCTCCTACCCCACTCCCTGTCCTCTCCCTCTCTTCCCACATGCACACTTACCTGACACTCTCCCCCCATTTGTCACACCCCTATGCACAACACACTTCTATCTCTCCCTCTACCCCCCGCCCCTCCCACCCTCCCTCCCTTTCTCTCTCCAGGTGATTATCGAGGGGGACAGACCTGAGGCAGTCTAGCGGCGATGCAGACCCTACACAGCCCGTGGATGGTATGCATGACTCCAGGCTCCTCCTGAAGACAGACACACTGTGGATGCTCCTCTGTCTACAGTCCTGGATGGTTCTCTGGGGATGATCCTCTTGAGTTCCTCTGTTCTTCTTTATACTCAGAGGAAGATCTCCTAAACACAATGGTCTGTATGGTCCTTTGGGTTCTCCCAACGCTGTATGTGCTCTACAATGTGTTATGTGTGTACCCCAATCTGATTCCTCTGTCCACTCTGGATGATCCTCTGTGTGTGGTTGTCTAGTTAGGGTCCTCTATGAAATAGTCCAGTCAGTATGGTCTGTGTTGATTGCTGTCCTTTATGAGGCAACCACTAGGTATGGTCCTATCTGCATGGTCAACATGCAGTCAATAAGATGCACTGGAAACCGTTCTCTGTATGTGGTCAGTGCAGTCACCAAGTAGATCCTCTATTAAATATTCTAATGCTCCGGGTGCGGTACTCCAAGCCCTGTGTATGGGTCCTCAGAATGCTGTGTATGGGTCCTTGCAACACCGTGAGTCCTCCTAGCGCTGTCCAGTCTTCTCTGATCTGAGTGAGTCCGTGTGTGGGGGCTGGCGTCGCGGAGGCGAGACTGGTGCTGCGTTGGCCTGCTCCAGCCACACTGCACTTGGCATGGCCGCTCATGGGAACTCCGCTCTGGAGAAGAATGGGAGGAAGTGCTCCCTCACCCCCCCCTCCTCACGCTCCTCTCTTTTGCCTCCCCCACCTCGAGCCCTGTCCGGGCCAGCCTGTTTGTGTGCCTACCCTCGATAAGCCCAGAACAACTTCCTGAGCCAGCAGTACAGGACTGGGAGAGAGAGGTGAGACAGACTGCTCACACACACAGATGTGTTATCATACTGTAGAAGTGGAAGAGAGAGAAGAGCACTGTGAGAATGAGCGCTTTTGCATCCATAATATGTATGTTATGCATACGGAGGTAGGAGGGAGTCTGTAGACGCTCAATCACAGCCATGTATTATAAATACAGTAGATATACTCCTGTGTGTTTATGAACGTCCCCCTTTGCCATATTCACCCACATGCACTAACAAGAAACATCCACTGTGTGCAGCCTCCTGTTGCGCAACTCTTACAATGAAAGACAGAACACGCTGCTGATGAGTGGTTGAAAGCAGCACATGAGTGGTCGAAAGCAGCACATGAGTGGTTGAAAGCAACACATACCCCTCACCTCGCAATTTTTCTGCAAATCTCTCTTTTTTCACACACACACAGTCAGTTTTCACACCTAGACACATTCTCTGGAGACCTCCCTCCGCGCTCTCTGAACTATTTTACAGCAGTCTCACACCAGACACCATCATGTTTGTTATGTTTGATTCTTTCATATTTCCTCCCCTTTTCCTTTCAATTTTCCCTGTGCAGGAATTCAGGTCTGTGAATGTGCTACTCCGGCAAACCCCTTTCCAGTTATCAAAACACTCTCCTATTTTTGTTTTTGATTGGCTACGGCATGAGAGCCGGAAACAGGAGGGCTATGAAATCTATGTAAAATAACAACAAACATCGCTCGGCTCGGCCAGAAAACTGGCAAATGTAACCCCAGAGCGACCTCATTAATTCTTAACATGTCTCCGTTCCATTTATCCTTTAGTGGCTGGCTCACTGGAGGTTTACAGAGTCACAGAAAAGGAGAGGCCAAAGAGTAACCCATAGTGGGCTCTCTCCACAATGCTAACAGGCTGACAGAAAAGGCCATTCAAGTCCTTACATCCCCTCTACTGGGCATTTAGGGGGACTTTTCCCTGTTCTCCTTTTTAAGGGGGGAAGGTTACCCTTCAATCGCACACAAAAACATGCGAGAGCTCTTTCTCTTCCTTTTCTATCCTTCTGTTCAGCTCTAAACAGGCAGAAGGATGGATTAGAGGGAGAGAGAGAAAGAGAGGGAGAGAGAAAAAGAGAGAGAGGCAAGTGTTTGTAACTCCGTCTTTGAGCCAGACAAGACGAACGGAGCGGCTCCCCTTTGGAGTGTGGGATCTTCCAAGCGTCTCTCTGGCTGACCTGACTATTGGAGGCATCAAAGACAGGCAGCGTCTCTCTGGCTGACCTGACTAGAAGAGGCATCAAAGACAGGCAGCGTCTCTCTGGCTGACCTGACTAGAAGAGGCATCAAAGACAGTCAGCGTCTCTCTGACTGACCTGACTAGAGGAGGCATCAAAGACAGTCAGCGTCTCTCTGACTGACCTGACTAGAGGAGGCATCAAAGACAGTCAGCGTCTCTCTGGCTGACCTGACTAGAGGAGGCATCAAAGACAGTCAGCGTCTCTCTGGCTGACCTGACTAGAGGAGGCATCAAAGACAGGCAGCGTCTCTCTGGCTGACCTGACTAGAGGAGGCATCAAAGACAGGCAGCGTCTCTCTGGCTGACCTGACTAGAAGAGGCATCAAAGACAGTCAGCGTCTCTCTGACTGACCTGACTAGAGGAGGCATCAAAGACAGTCAGCGTCTCTCTGGCTGACCTGACTAGAGGAGGCATCAAAGACAGTCAGCGTCTCTCTGGCTGACCTGACTAGAAGAGGCATCAAAGACAGTCAGCGTCTCTCTGACTGACCTGACTATTGGAGGCATCAAAGACAGTCAGCGTCTCTCTGGCTGACTTGAGTAGAGGAGGCATCAAAGACAGGCAGTGTCTCTCTGGCTGACTTGAGTAGAGGAGGCATCAAAGACAGGCAGCGTCTCTCTGGCTAACCTGACTAGAGGAGGCATCAAAGATAGGCAGCATCTCTCTGGCTAACCTGACTAGAGGAGGCATCAAAGACAGGCAGCGTCTCTCTGGCTAACCTGACTAGAGGAGGCATCAAAGACAGGCAGCATCTCTCTGGCTGACCTGACTAGAGGAGGCATCAAAGACAGGCAGCTTCCACTCCACTGGGCAGCTAGGACCAAGGCCAGGGGCAGGACTAGACTGGGGTTATTTTGTAGGTTTAGGGCCAAGGTCAAGGATAGGACTAGGTTCAGGGGTAGGACTGGGATTATTTTATAGGGGTAGGACTAGGCCCAGCCCCAGGGCAGAGACTTGGACCAGGGTCATGACAGGCTAGGACAGGGGTTAGTTCTGGCTGTGGTTAAAAACAGGACTATAGGACTAGGATTGTGTTGGGTCCAGGGCTGTTGCCTGGACTGGAGCCCCTGCAGAGCTAAGAAACCCAACTTAATCAACAACCATTCTGTCCTTGCTCTCACCCTCATCCTCATCACCTCTCTGCATCCAGAGGACAGTGTCACTCCCAGGTCTCAGGAAATGGAGAGAGAGGAAAGTAATACCAGCCGACAAGCACTTGCTGTCATGAGTCAGGGAAACTTTTTGTCAGCTCAATCAGCATTAATATTCATTCCCTGTGTCTGGTCTATCTGTGGGATGGACCACTGGAGATGTGTTGCTCTGTCCGTTCAGGTTAAGTGCTGCGAGATGTTAATATGGCAGTGGAGGGGTTGGGCTCTCGCCACTCCATGGAAAAGGGCTTAGTTGCATTGGACACAACTTACAGAGACAGAGAAAGCTGACAGAACCTAGGCCTAGGCTGTGATGAAGAAAAACATAACTGGGAAGAACAGGAGTGAGGGGAAGTCTGAAATAAAACAAAACTAGTTTTGGTTTGAATTAGATTTTTGACACATGAGCAAAATGATGTGTCTGCAGTTTTTGCAGTGTGGGTTTGATCGAATCTGATCCCCCGAGTATGCATAGATATCGGTATCCCAGGATCCCTTCGAAACCCCTTCAAACTGTTTAAACGAGTACTGTAAACCATTTGTAGACATTATGACACCTAGTGAACAGGTAAAGAGTTTTCCAAAGACACCCACAGAGAGAGAGAGAGAGAGAGAGAGAGAGAGAGAGAGAGAGAGAGAGAGAGAGAGAGAGAGAGAGAGAGAGAGAGAGAGAGAGAGAGAGAGAGAGAGAGAGGTGGGGAGGGAGGGGGGGAACAGTGCAGAACAGGAACATACTGTATGGAACACCACGGACATGTCAGGGAAAAGCCTGGAAAAGTAGAAATCCCAGCAGTTCCACATTCAGCCTGTGAATGTTCTTTGCCCTTCTTTAACTCTGTCTCAGGGGAACACCCCACACAGACCGCTCACATCAGCCAACAAGAGAAAAGAGAAAGAGGGAGAGAGAGGGAGGAGAGCGCTCAAAAATGGATGTAAATGTCTGTCATTTAGTACTGTATTACAGAAGCTTCCTGTTCCTCTTCATAGCATCTCTTCGAATGCAAACTTCAAACAACTGTTTGTTGCAGTACCAGGGTAGTGATCCAACAGTAGAGCAAATGAATGAGGAAAAAGTTGATGTGAATTTGTCGCTTGAAATTATTGTGTGCAACCAGAACCAGCAACAGATTTTGGTGTAGCTAGTGAATCAATAAGCAACAGTGAAACATGTTGCCGATATGGGAGTTTCTAGGGTACCAGTGAGGATTTCCTACACTGTACAACTTGTTACAGCTGTTGATAAGTCATTGATTGAATATTTTGGTGTCTCATTCTTACACTGGTGAAGACAGTGCCTGGATCCAAGTTGCATCTAATATCCCTAGAGAATTGAGGTTGATCATCTGTTGTTATCTGCTTTATTTACAGCAGAGTCTTGTCATTAGTTTTAACAGAGAAGGCATCAAGGTAATGTGTTCATGTTTCATATGTTTTTGTGCTTTAGATTGGACACATAAGCTGTGTTCGAATATTCATACTAACCACACTAACTGTACCTTTTGTGATGTAAATTGAGTATGTAGTGTGCAAAAACTTCCCAGATGTCATACTACATTTGCCAAAATACAAAGTACATCGCCAATCCTCAATTCCTGTTGAACGCAGAATGAGGGAGAGCTCAATTTTGTCTTTTTGAACTGCTAGCTACTAGCGGGTTTTTCTTGAGTGCTTGAACGCAGCCCGTGACGCAGTTAGCCATTGTGGCTGGAAACACGGATTGTCCCGGGTTTGTGGCTGTCTAGATCCCTGTTGTTTGTTGTTTTCAATCTTGCCTGTGACCTGCCCTTTCTGGAACTGTGTGTAGTAACAGCGTAACATAAGTTGCTAGCTACCATGGCAAAGACCAAAGCCAGTGGGAGTACCGTTGAGGACAGTGGTGTCTCTCTATCACAGGTGAAGGATCTTTTAAGCAAACAAAAAGAGTTCTACAGGCAGTTGTTACAACCAAAAAATAGCTTAATCAAAGTGTTTGGTCCAAATACTGGTGGATTCAACTGTTCAAAACTGTTCGCTGCTCTGGCCCGCAAATGGTGGAACAAACTCCCTCACGACGCCAGGACAGTGGAGTCAATCACCACCTTCCGGAGACACCTGAAACCCCACCTCTTCAAGGAATACCTAGGATAGGATGAGTAATCCTTCTCACCCCCCCCCTTAAATGATTTAGATGCACTATTGTAAAGTGGCTGTTCCACTGGATGTCAGAAGGTGAATTCACCAATTTGTAAGTCGCTCTGGATAAGAGCGTCTGCTAAATGACTTAAATGTAATGTAAATGTAAAATGATAGACGACCTGACCAGAGAGGTCCGGGACCTGAAGAACAGTTATCCCAGGGTCAGCTCGATGAGTTGAAACAGAAGAACGGCAAGATGACAGCAATCTGTATGTCACTGAGAGAGGATATCAGTTCTGTTTGGGAATCCATGATAACAATGATGGATAAATCAGATTATCTTGAGGGACAATCAAGGTGGAACAACATGGTTGTGGACGGAATGGCAGAATCACCACGAGACCTGGATGGAGTCTGGGGAGAAAGTGAGGGAAATTATCTCTGAGAAATTGAAGATGGACCACAGGAAGATTGAAGTGGAGTGCGCCCACAGGACTGAAAAATCCACCACCGACCCAGGTCACAGGCCCAGACCAATAGTGGTCAAGTTCCTGAAGTTCAAGGACAAGGTAGCTGTTCTGGAAAGAGCCAAGAGCTTGAGAGGAATGTATATCTTCCTCCTCTATCATGAAGCTGTGCGCCAGAAGAGAAAAGAACTGATCCCAGCCATGAAAGCTGCCAGAGCACGTAGAGACATTGCTTACATCTGCTATGACAGGCTCATTTTCCACCCTCCCTATGACAGGCTCGTTGTCCACCCTCCCTATGACAGGCTCGTTGTCCACCCTCCCTATGACAGGCTCGTTGTCCACCCTCCCTATGACAGGCTCGTTGTCCACCCTCCCTATGACAGGCTCGTTGTCCAACCTCCCTATGACAGGCACGTTGTCCACCCTCCCTATGACAGGCTCGTTGTCCACCCTCCCTATGACAGGCACATTGTCCACCCGCCCTATGACAGGCTCGTTGTCCACCCTCCCTATGACAGGCTCGTTGTCCACCCTCCCTATGACAGGCTCGTTGTCCACCCTCCCTATGACAGGCTCGTTGTCCACCCTCCCTATGACAGGCTCGTTGTCCACCCTCCCTATGACAGGCTCGTTGTCCACCCTCCCTATGACAGGCTCGTTGTCCACCCTCCCTATGACAGGCTCGTTGTCCACCCTCCCTATGACAGGCTCGTTGTCCACCCTCCCTATGACAGGCTCGTTGTCCACCCTCCCTATGACAGGCACATTGTCCACCCGCCCTATGACAGGCTCGTTGTCCACCCTCCCTATGACAGGCTCGTTGTCCACCCTCCCTATGACAGGCTCGTTGTCCACCCTCCCTATGACAGGCACATTGTCCACCCGCCCTATGACAGGCTCGTTGTCCACCCTCCCTATGACAGGCTCGTTGTCCACCCTCCCTATGACAGACTCGTTGTCCACCCTCCCTATGACAGGCTCGTTGTCCACCCTCCCTATGACAGGCTTGTTGTCCACCCTCCCTCACAGAAGTCTGGAAGGGATGAGAGAGCCAAGCCTATGGGTACGTAGCTTCAACCCCGCAGCGCACACACACACACACACACACACACACACACACACACACACCAATTGATTCATGGACTGTTGGATGTATATTTTTTCTCTTGCTTTGTTTGCTCTTTTCAGTATCATGTCTATCTCTGAAAAGCTACCCAGGAAAGGGCTGAAAATTGCCCATGTTAATATACGTGTATGTAGCCTTAGAAATAAGGTTAATGAAATCAATAACTTGCTAGCATCAGCTAACAATCTTATATTAGCCATTCTGAGAGGAATTGTTGACTTGCATGAAACTGGAAAGGGTTACAAAAGTATCTCTAAAACATCAGTCCACGGTAAGACAAATTGTCTATACATGGAGAAAGTTCAGCACTGTTGCTACTCTCCATCTCAATTCTCCCTCTCTCCATTTCCCTCTCAACTCTCCTTATTTCCCTCTCAACTCTCCCTCTCAACTCTCCCATTGGCCCCATTATTTATAGATAGACTTAAATGCAGATAGCATGAGAAACTGCTGTGAGCACCATAACAGCACTTGAGCATGTGTTTTATATGCATCATTAAGTGAAGAGGGTCACAAACACGCTGTACTCTCCCTCTTTCTCTTTACTCTCCCTCTATCACTCTCCCTCTCTCTATCTTCCCATCTCCCTCTCAACTCACCCTCACATTTCTCCCTCTCTACTCTCCCTGCCGTTATCTCCCTCTCACCTCTCTCCCTCTCACTCTCTCTCCCCATCTCCCTCTCAACTCTCCCGCTCTCCATCTGCCTCTCAATTCTCCCGCTCTCCATTTCCCTCTCAACTCTCCCTCTCTTTATCTGCCTCTCAACTCTCCCTCTCTGTATCTCCTGCTCTCTAGGAACATGGTCAGAGAATGACCATCATAAATGACAAACTGGGCATTCTCTCTCTCTCTCTCTCTCTACATCAACAACAATCTTCTCTTCTCAATATGACTCACATACATGTGACCAATTACAGCATTGCATACTTCACAACATTCTGGCATTTTCTTAACATCTGCACACAAAGCCTAGCTATAAATAATTCACACACACAAACACATGCATGCAAACACACTCACACACACACACATACTCACGAAAAATGTTGTTATATTTTTAAGCTCTTTTGTATTGTCCGTTTATGACGATTCCTCAAAAATATGAAATGTGATGAAAAAAGAGAGACTAACACACACACACACACACACACACACACACTACTTTAACCACAGCTCCACAGCTCACAGTCTCAAACAGATACCCAGATATACAGTACACAGACACATAGAGAGAAAGTTCTAAAAGAGTCACTCACCGTTAAGCATTGCATATTCTCAGGGTTTGTGGTCTCGGAGGCAGCACCATGGTTTGACAACGGAGCCTCTGAAAGAAATACAAAAGAGTCACAGGCTGAGACACTGCTTTTAGAGAACATCTCTGCCTCTCTGTCTCTGGACCTTCAGGTCACCAACAGGGGAACTTGATCTTATTCTCAACAAGATGCCCCCAAAAAACTCCTCAATATATTGCAGATGCAAGATAAAGTCCCAAATTTGAGTCTGACAAAAACAATGGCAATATGTTGCAGCCAAAAGAAGTCTCTGTACGTTACAAGGTAATGTATGAAGCCTGTCCTGGGCTGCCTTGGTGTGTGTTGTCAGTTAGGACCCCTCTAATAAGGCACAAACAGAACTTTCAACTCCGCTAAGGTGTGAGGTTGCGCCCAACTAGCCAAGAGAGGAGAAGAACACAAGAGAGGGAGGGAGGGAGGGGGTAAGAAGAAAAGGAACTTCCCTCTGACTCCATTATCTCTCCTTCGAGGGCTCTTGTGAGGTTACCATGGTGATGGGGCCTCGCCCCCAATGTCCTTTTAACCATTCCTCATAAAGGCATCATTCAGCTGGCTCACAATGCTGATGCCTGGTCCCCCTCCCTCCTTTCCTCTATCCCTCCTTTCTGCCCTCCCTCCCTCCCTCCCTTCCTCACTCTATACATAGAGCTGCAACTCTCTCTCCCTGCCTCTCTCTCTCTTTCCTTATACACAAAGCTGTATCTCTCTCCCCCAAGTCTCTCTATACGGAAATACACTCTCTCTTATTTTCTTTTGCTCTGCCATTCTCGCTCTTTCATGCTCTATATTTCATTATCTCTCTCTCCCTCTCTCTTGTTCCCCATGCAGATGGTGAGATTTGATTTCAAACTCATCCACCCCATGGAAACACCCCCCTCTCATAACCAGCATTGCGCCAGCCTCGTGAGGAGTTATCATAATCGCATTAGCACAGACACACACATCCATTAAACACAGAAGCGTGCACACACACACACACACACACACACTGCCCTGCCACAATTAGTTCTCCTACAGCCCTGTCGTTCACCCTGAGGACATTCTCCCATCCCGCAGGCGGTTTGCAGGGGTAACAGGGTGAACTTCAAGCAGGAGTCTAAGAGTTTCGTCACTTTAATCCCAACTCAGAGGGGCCCCAGAGAGCCAACCTGCTCATCCATCGGCCCTTTGTCTGGATGACCATTAATCACACAGAGTGAAGGGACACACACACACACCTACTGGCACACAAGACTGTCCGCCAGCGCAACAACACACCAGGAACAGCCTCTAAACAGAGAGGGGGGCACTGAAGAAATGGAGAGAATGTACGAGATGGAGACAGAGAGAGGGGAGGGAAAAAAACTAGGGGAGACAGAAATAAAGAGAGAAAAAAGAGTTGGAGAGTAAATGAGAGTCAAGGAGAGAGTGAGAGTGACCATGAGAGAGAAAGAGAGAGGGAGAGAGAGAGAGATGTGTAAGGAGGAATGAATAGTGTTGGCCATTGGCCACAGTCAGTCAGTCTTGCCACAGTACTGTCGGGCCATAAAACACCTCTCTCTCTCCCCAAGTATCGTGGAAGCACTCCTCACTCTCTTGACATCCTGGCCCTCCTTTCACACTCCAAACAAATAAACAATTGATGGAGAGAACGAGAGAATGTTCTCTCCATCAAACAGACTTCTTTCTCAGTCGTTTAAGATCACCTCCAGCATGAGGCCATAATGGTAGTGCTGGGCACCAAAACACATGTTGCCTTGGGTGTCAATGGGAGAGATGGGGTGTTGAAAACCCTGTGACACACACAATGATAAGTAGCTGATGAGGTGTCATGGCTCGAAAGAGCCCTGGGTCATGAAGTGCAGTAACGTATATTTCAGTGGTAGACATAGCAGATGATTTTTGCCTCTACGAATATGGCTGAAAACAACATAAATGCTATGGCTGAACCATAGAGGAATGTTAAATTATGTTTAAATTCAATGAAAAATATTCTGAAAACTAAGCAAGTACACAAGATGTAACTGAGATTGTGATTGAATCTCTCTCTCTCTCATTGGCATCAATGGTTGGTTGCCACTTTTGGAAATTCATTGGATTTTTAAAAAAAGTAATTAACTTAAAGTGTTGTTTATATGTTGATTTTCTACCAATGTGCTTTCATGAGAATAATTATTGAGAAATCTCTTAATAACTAAATATATGCACTGTTACTATCAGTCATTCAAAAGTGGTAGATTCAACAAAGCAAATTAAATGTATCCGTACTTTATCAATCATATATCATCAATGATGGTATTTAGGCCTGTATATCATTTGGGAAGTCAGTAAACTCTACACAATCGGTGGGTCCCCCACAGGACGGTTGAGCTAACGTAGGCTAATATGATTAGCATGAGGTTGTGAGTAACGTGAACATTTCCCAGGACATAGACATATCTGATATGGGCAGAACGCTTCAATTCTTGTTCATCTAACTGCACTGTCCAATATACAGTAACTTTTACAGTAACTATTACAGTGAAATAATACCATGCTATTGTTTGAGGAGAGTGCACAGTTATGAACTTGAAAAGTTATTAATAAATCAATTAGGCACATTTAGGCAGTCTTGATACACCATTTTGAACAGAAATGCAATGGTTCATTGGATCAGTCTAAAACTTTGCACATGCACTGCTGCCTTCTAGTGGCCAACATCTAAATTTCACCTGGACTGGAATAATACATTATGGCCTTTCTCTTGCATTTCAAAGATGATGGTACAAAAAAATACAAAAAAAACACATTTTTTCTATGTATTATCTTTTACCAGAGCTAATGTGTTATATTCTCCCACATTGATTTCACATTTCCACAAACTTCAAAGTGTTTCCTTTCAAATAGTATCAATAAATATTCATATTCTTGCTTCAGGTCCTGAGCTACAGGCAGTTAGATTTGGGTATGTCATTTTAGGTGAAAATTGAAAAAAAAGGGGCAGATCCTTAAGAGGTGTTAACAGCTATTCTTCCAATTCAGTTCTAAGGTTTCAAGCTTTGGTTGAATTCAAATTTAATCTTCAAGTTAATCATACGTTGATTTTTCACATCCATCTTAACCAAAAATCTAAGTGAAAGAATAGGACTAAATTAAATCAAACTTTATTTAAAGTGCATTTCAAGTTTGATTAGATTAGATTTAGTCTTATTCTTTAACTTCTTGAAACTCCCCATCCCGGATCCGGGATCGTGACTAAAGCCTCAGGCTCATTAGCATAACGCAACGTTAACGATTTCTGAAAATCGCAAATAAAATGAAAATAATGCGCCTACTCTCAAGCTTAGCCTTTTCTTAACAACACTGTCATCTCAGATTTTCAAAATATGCTTTTGAACCATAGCAATTCACTAATTTGTGTAAGAGTATGCTAAGCTAGCTTAGCATTTTGAGTAGCATTTAGCACGCAACATTTTCACAAAAACCAGATAACCAAATAAATAAAATCATTTACCTTTGAAGAGCTTCGGATGTTTTCAATGAGGAGACTCTCAGTTACATACCAAATGCGCAGTTTTTCCTGAAAGCGTCTGTGTGTAGGAGAAATCGCTCCGTTTTGTACATCACATTTGGCTACCGAAACGAACCGAAAATTCAGTCACCTACAACGTCAAACTTTTTCCGAATTAACTCCATAATATCGACCGAAACATGGCAAACGTTGTTTGGAATCAATCCTCAAGGTGTTTTTTCACATATCTCTTCATTGATATATCGTTTGTGGAAGCCTGCATTCTTCTATAAATTCCATGGAAAAATACTTGCAGCTGACTTTTGCGCACCAATTTCGGCGCAGGACACCGGCGGACACCTGGTAAATGTGGTCTCTTATGGTCAATCTTCCAATGATATGCCTACAAATACGTCACAATGCTGCAGACACCTTGGGGAAACGACAGAAAGGGCAGACTTACTCCTCTCGCATTCACAGCCATATAAGGAGACAATGGAAAACAGAGCCTCAAAAATCCTGCTCATTTCCTGGATGCCGTCTCATCTTGGTTTTGCCTGAAGCTCACGTTCTAGGGCACGCACATAAAATATCTTTGCAGTTCTGGAAACGTCAGAGTGTTTTCTTTCCAAAGCTACTGATATTGAACACAACCAAATACCAACATTTGTAGGAGATGTATCTTCTGCTTGGTTTGTCCATCTGTGTCACTGACTTATTTTATATTTAACCTTTATTTAACTAGACAAGTAATTTAAGAACATAGTCTTATTTACAATGACGGCCTAGAAACAGTGGGTTAACTGCCTTGTTCAGGGGCAGGATGGCAGATTTTTTACCTTGTCAGCTTGGGGATTCGATTTAGCAACCTTTCGGTTACTGGCCCAACGCTCTAACCACTAGACTACCTGCCGCCCCTTAGTCTGGCTTTAAATCCAGTTTGTCTATCCTTTTTCCACGATTTACAATTTGTCTACAATTCAAAATTTGTCTACAATTCACAATTGCTATAATAATATGTGCAGAATCTCAAACAGCATTGATCACTTGCACTTTTAATGTAATCTCAACTGCAATCCAAGTCATTTGGTTGTGCTATTAGATGGATAACACATTAAGTTGTTATAAATACAAAATATATGACAATGTTTTCCAATTTGAACTTTGTTGTGAATTTAAATGGTTGAAATTGCTCTGATAACACATTTAGATGACACCTAAACCAAAAATCAGACATTGCTATTCCATTGGAATTTGGTTCGGTTTTTAAATGGTTGAAAGCATAGCGATATAACGCAGTTCAACAAACTTCTGGCTGTCTTTTTGCATGGGTGATTAAAGGTTGAAATCTCATTGATCAACATCTCAACTAAATATGACCCAAATTTTCACGTTGAAATGACGTGGTGTGCCCAGTGGGTAGAGCGCGTCGGTCATGAACCCCAGTGCTGGGTTTTGCATCGAAAGGAAGATGCATAATGCAGAAAATAACCCCCTCTCTCTCTCTCTCTCTCTCTCTCTCTCTCTCTCTCTCTCTCTCTCTGACCCTTGATGAGGCAGATCAAAGCTATTTTTTAATGTGGCTGTGAATTGGAGTGGTGGGTAGAGCATCTTTTGGGCATTTGAAAAGGACCCATTGTCACACTTGACCACATCTAACCGTCAGGGAATGTTACCTCTAACAGAAGAGGACAGAGCAGAGGCTGCACCAAATACAGACAGACAGAGAGACAGACAGAGAGACAGACAGAAAGACAGACAGAGAGACAGACAGAGAGACAGACAGAGAGACAGAGAGACAGACAGAGAGACAGACAGAGAGACAGAGAGACAGAGAGACAGAGAGACAGACAGACAGACAGACAGACAGACAGACAGACAGACAGACAGACAGACAGACAGAGAGACAGAGAGAGAGAGAGAGAGAGACAAGGGAATGAGAACACATTAACCACCAGTGCCTTGGATATAGTAACCCATCAGATACTTACTGACGCGTTACCAGGGAAAGAAGTCATATTACCAGGATGTGACTGGTGAGCCCTGTGTACTGGGTAAATCAAGGGAAAATAGGACATTTAAACAAGCAGGCCAGCGCAGAGACATGGAATGAAACAGTATTCTCCCCGAAGCCTAAAGTTACAGCTATATGCCAGAGAGGGGAGGAGAGAAAAAAGGAAAGGAAAGCACACACACACACAAACACAAAGTGATGGTTGGGGTGAAATTACATCTTGTTATGGTTGGGTTAACTGCACAAAAACAGCCCACTGTGAAGCAAAAGCAGGGGAGCTGAAAGTGACTCAAAGACGATGACACCACCCAGCACTAACAGATAGATGAACACAATGTAGCAGAGTACTACAGACAGACATACAGGATTTCTGCTCAGCCAAACTGAGGGTGACTGACTCATCATGCCACACGGAACTACGCAACAAGACGGGGACATTTAGGGCGACTGGGCAGAGGGTAGCCGTTGTGATTGGCAGATGTCTTATTTCCTGTTTCTGCCGGGGGCCAATCTGCCCATGTGGATTATGAGTCACGTCAATCAATCTGTTGGTCATCCCACTGTCTCAGTCTGTGACATGGAGGGTTTGGGTGGGTTGGTTTAAACACAGGGCGAATAGGGTGATCACGACACATTCATAAAGGTGAACCGTATTAACATACTGTACCGTATTAATGTGATTTCAATATTGTAAGATGGCACCACCTTGATGCGGTGAATCAAAACCAATAACAATGCATACAGGCCTTAACATTGTATTGTAAAAAGGGACAGTTGAAAGTAAGAAAATGTAACAGGTGAAAACAGATTTTAAAAAAGGACCAAATGAGAGTGATAAAGAGACAAGAAAATGAGACAGATCAGGGAGACCAAGGGGAAGGGAGTGGGAAAGGGAGAGAGCCCAAGTAAGCAGTCTTGAGTTCAGTGTCTCACGCCCTTGGCACAAGAACACGACATCATCACCAACAGGCTTTTAGCTTTTGACGAGCCCCAGCATGACTCCATTGAAATGTTGGGGGAATGTCAGGATTTGGCCAGGGTTGTTCCGGGTTTTGGTCAGTAGATGCCCCCATTGTGCTTTTTGTCCCTATGTTTTTCCCTTGATCCCCATTATTATTTGCACCTGTGTCTCGTTTCCCCTGATTGTATTTAAACCCTTTGTTTCCCTCAGTTCTGTGCTCTGTGTTTGTATGTTAGCACCCTGCCCTAGTGTTCTGTGTGCTCTTGTCGATTCCGGGTGACGTTCTTGTGGTATTCTGTTTTTTGTTTTTGTTTATTTTTGGTGAGTTTCTTTTGAGGTCTTTTTGTGTTTTTCCTACCACCTTTTGGATTTGCCATTTTTTGTATTTTAGGATTTTTTCTTTATTAAATACACCGTCTTAAGTACTGCTGTGTCTGCCTCATCTTCTGGGTTCTGCTCTCTATTCGTGGCTCAGTTGGTTAAGTGACTGTTTCTCACTCCGGAGAACCAGGTTCGTAACCGGGTCCTGACAGAAACACAGAGCCAAAAATGAACCCAGAGGCAGCCAGTTCCCAGGACCTTTTTGCCACGCTGTCCCACCACCAGGAGACTGTCCAACGCCACGAAGCCGCCCTGGTTCAGCAAGAGGCCTTAATGGCTAGACATTCTCATCTTCTGTCGGAGATGCTGACTTCCATTAAGCAAATATCTGATCGACTTACCCCGGCAACAGTTCCCGTCCCAGTACCTCAAGTTCACGTACCCATGGCAGTTAACCCCCTGGCTGAACCTCGTCTTCCACCTCCCCAACGGTTCTCAGGTGATCCAAGTGCTTGTAAAGGGTTTCTCACTCAATGTTCTCTCTCCTTTGAGCTGCAACCCTCGTCGTTTCCCACCGACCGGTCTAAGATCGCATATATCATCACCCTGCTGTCGGAAAAAACCCTGGCCTGGGCTACTGCTGTGTGGGATGCCCATAGTTCCTGCTGTGCCAGCTACTCTGCCTTTGCTGAGGAATTCAAACGAGTGTTTCAAGGCCCAAGCAGCGGTTCTGACTCAGCCAAACAGCTCCTGACTCTCCATCAAGGTTGGCGCAGCGTGACGGACTATGCCATCCAGTTCCGCACGGTGGCAGCAGCGAGTGGCTGGAACAACGAGGCGCTCACGGTGTGCTTTCTGAAAGGCCTTTCCGACACTATCCAAGATGAACTGGCCACTCGGGAACCACCGGACAATCTCGAGTCCCTGATCAAGTTGGCCTCACGCATTGACCAGCGTCTGAGAGAGAGAGAACTCAACCGTAGACCTCTAGCCCCTATCAGTCCCAGCTCCGAGTCCCCACCTTTATCATCGCTGGCTCCACCGGAACCCATGCAGATTGGACGCATCTCCCAGGCTGAGAGAGACCGCCGGATGAGGGAGCGACGCTGTCTATATTGCGGCAAACCGGGCCATTTCCGTTCCACGTGTCCCGGGCTCCAGGGAAACGCTCTGTCCCGTACAGACCGGGGGGAACTGTTTACGGGAAACATAACCTCCTCCCATCCATCCAACTCCCGTCTGCTCATTCCAGTCACCCTCTCCTGGGACAACCACAAGCTTCACCTTCAAGCCTTGGTAGACTCTGGAGCCGCAGGTAACTTCATGGATGGTGTCTGGGCGAAGGAGAATGGCGTTCCCTCTGAACCTCTAAGTGACCCCATGAGGGTTACTACATTGGATGGAAGCCCTTTGGGATCCGGACTTGTCACTCATGTCACTACCTCCTTGAGACTTTCAGTTTCACAACACCAGGAATTGATGAACTTTCATTTGATCTCCTGTTCCGAGTTCCCTCTCGTCCTTGGATACCCCTGGCTTCACAGCCATAACCCTCACATCGACTGGTCTGTGGGCACTATCAAGCAGTGGGGTCCTACGTGCCAAGCTACTTGTATTTTCCAGAATTCCCCGAGTTCTACTCCCGAGTCTTTAGAATCCATCGACCTGACCCGAGTTCCCGAGTGTTACCATGACCTCAAACTGGTGTTTAGCAAACAGAGGGCCACCATGCTACCACCCCATAGACCTTACGATTGCCCCATCGACCTGTTTCCGGGCACTTGCCCCCCAGGGGTCGGATCTTTTCCCTATCTCCACCCGAACGAGCTGCTATGGATACCTACATCAAGGACGCTCTGGAAGCAGGCCTCATGCGTCCATCCACCTCCCCGGCGGGAGCAGGGTTTTTCTTTGTGGCCAAGAAAGACGGTGGATTACGTCCTTGCATCGACTACCGGGGACTCAATGACATAACCGTCCGTAACCGTTACCCGCTACCCCTTATGGCCACAGCCTTCGAGCTGCTCCAGGAAGCAGTTGTTTTCACTAAGCTTGACCTGCGGAACGCATACCATCTTGTGCGGATCAGACCTGGTGACGAGTGGAAGACCGCTTTCAACACGCCTACTGGTCACTATGAATACTTGGTGATGCCCTTCGGCCTGACCAACGCCCCAGCGGTGTTCCAAGCGCTCATAAACGATGTGCTTAGGGATATGCTTAACATATTTGTGTTCGTTTACTTGGATGACATCCTCATCTTTTCGAGCTCCCTTCAAGAACACACTAAGCATGTCAGACAAGTACTCAAACGCCTCCTGGACAGCCATCTGTACGTTAAGCCGGAAAAATGTGAATTCCATTCATCCCGAGTACAATTCCTGGGATTTGTAGTGGAACCCGGTCGAGTCCAAATGGACCCTAGGAAGGTAGGGGCGGTAGCGGATTGGCCCACCCCCAAATCCGTTAAGGATGTTCAGCGTTTCCTGGGCTTCACAAACTTTTACCGCAAGTTCATCAAGAACTTCAGTTTGGTGGCAGCTCCTCTCTCAGCTTTAACCAAAGGTGGCAATGCAAGGTTTTTTTGGGGAAGAGAAGCTGAGACGGCCTTCCAAGGACTCAAGCAGCGCATCCTCTCTGCTCCCATCCTGATACTACCGACTACGGATGAACCATTTGTGGTGGAGGTAGACGCATCAGAGGTTGGTGTTGGAGCTGTCCTGTCTCAGAGGGTGAAGACAAGAAGCTTCATCCGTGCGCTTTCTTCTCACACCGGCTTACCCCGACTGAGAGGAACTACGATGTGGGGGATCGTGAACTCCTAGCGGTTAAGATGGCATTGAAGGAATGGAGACACTGGCTCGAGGGGGCTTCTCACCCGTTTCAAGTGCTTACGGACCACAAAAATCTGGAGTATATCCAGCAGGCGAAGCGATTGAACTCTAGACAAGCTAGATGGTCTCTTTTCTTCAATCGATTCCAGTTTATCCTCACCTATCGGCCCGGGTCGAAGAATCTCAAACCGGATGCCCTGTCCCGAGTCTACGCTCCTGCCATTCGAGATGACACGGACATGCCTGTCCTTCCTGCTGCTAAGATTGTGGCTCCGATCTCGTGGCAAGTTGAGGATACCGTGAGACGTGCTCAAGCTAGCGAACCGGACCCTAAAGGAGGCCCTGCCAATCGGTTGTTTGTCCCCAAGGCAGTGAGGACTCAGGTCCTTCTGTGGGGGCACTCCTCTCGCCTCACCTGTCATCCGGGCGTAGGTCGCACCTTGGAGTTCATCCAGCGTAAGTTCTGGTGGCCTACCATAAGAGAAGACGTTGCCACTTTCGTCAATGCCTGCCCCGTGTGCTGCCAGGGCAAATCTTCTCACCTCCGCCCTCAAGGACTCCTTCACCCTTTACCTGTTCCCCACAGACCCTGGTCCCATATCTCATTGGACTTTATTACTGGACTTCCTCCATCCCATGGCAATACTACTATCCTAGTCATAATCGACAGGTTTTCAAAGGCGGCCAGGTTCGTCCCTCTGACTAAGTTACCTTCTGCCAAGGAAACGGCTGAGTTGGTAATTAATCATGTGTTCCGAGTCTTCGGCATTCCTCAAGATGTGGTTTCTGACAGAGGTCCCCAGTTCGCCTCAAGGTTTTGGAAGGCCTTCTGCCAACTCATGGGGGCTTCTGCCAGTCTATCTTCAGGGTACCATCCGGAGTCCAACGGCCAAACCGAGAGGATGAATCAAGAGCTGGAAACCACCCTCCGATGTATGACTCGTGACAACCCGTCCACATGGTCATCCTTTATTGTTTGGGCCGAATACGCGCACAACACCTTGCGCTCCTCCTCCACTGGTATGTCCCCGCACGAGTGTCAGTTTGGCTATGCTCCCCCATTGTTCCCGGACCAGGAGGCAGAAGTCAGAGTGCCTTCAGCCTTGAGGTTCGTCAGACGCTGTCGGCTTATGTGGAGGAAGACCCGTCTTAATCTGATGCGTTCCTCACAGAGGTATCAACAACAAGCCAACAGACGTCGCCGTCCCGGGCCTACACTGCGCCCCGGCCAGAGAGTCTGGCTCTCC
Source organism: Oncorhynchus masou masou (assembly GCF_036934945.1). Lineage (NCBI taxonomy): Eukaryota > Metazoa > Chordata > Actinopteri > Salmoniformes > Salmonidae > Oncorhynchus > Oncorhynchus masou. The sequence continues at coordinate 58,682,339 of NC_088239.1, forward strand.
ACAAGAGACTTACCTCTACGGGTGGAGTCTCGCAAGCTGTCCCAAAAATACATCGGTCCCTTCAAGGTTGCCAGGAGAGTTAACCCAGTTTCTTATCGCCTACACTTACCCAGATCCCTTAAGATTAATCCCACATTTCATGTGTCATTGTTAAAACCTGTTGTTTTTTCTCCCCTTGTCCCGGCAGACAGACCTCCCCTCCGCCTCGTGTCATTGGAGGCCAGCCGGCTTATACCGTCCACCGGATACTGGATTCCCGCCGGGTGCAGCGGTCCTGGCAGTATCTGGTGGACTGGGAAGGCTACGGTCCTGAGGAGCGCTCCTGGGTTCCTGCCAAAGACATCCTGGACCCTGACCTCATTCGTCAGTTCAGGGTCCTCCACCCTGAGAGAGCTGGTAGGAACGTCAGGAGCCGTTCCTAGGGGGGATTCTGTCAGGATTTGGCCAGGGTTGTTCCGGGTTTTGGTCAGTAGATGCCCCCATTGTGCTTTTTGTCCCTATGTTTTTCCCTTGATCCCCATTATTATTTGCACCTGTGTTTCGTTTCCCCTGATTGTATTTAAACCCTTTGTTTCCCTCAGTTCTGTGCTCTGTGTTTGTATGTTAGCACCCTGCCCTAGTGTTCTGTGTGCTCTTGTCGATTCCGGGTGACGTTCTTGTGGTATTCTGTTTTTTGTTTTTGTTTATTTTTGGTGAGTTTCTTTTGAGGTCTTTTTGTGTTTTTCCTACCACCTTTTGGATTTGCCATTTTTTGTATTTTAGGATTTTTTCTTTATTAAATACACCGTCTTAAGTACTGCTGTGTCTGCCTCATCTTCTGGGTTCTGCTCTCTATTCGTGGCTCAGTTGGTTAAGTGACTGTTTCTCACTCCGGAGACCCAGGTTCGTAACCGGGTCCTGACAGGGAACATATCAAATAAAATAAAATGTTATTCTTCATAAACAACAAGTGTGTACTAACAGTGAAATGCTTACTTACGGCCCTTACCAACAATGCAGAGAGAAAGAAAATAGAGAAATAATAGAAAAGTAAAACACGCAATAATAAAAGTAGTAATAGATGAGTAACGATAACTTACATATCAAGGGGTACCAGTACCATTCAATATTCAAGGGTATGAGATCATTGAGGTAGATATGTAAGCTTGGCACACCTGTATTTGGAGAGCTTGTCTCATTCCTCTCTGAAGATCCTCTCAAGATCAGTCAGGTTGGATGGTGTGCATTGCTGTACAGCTATTTTCAGATCTCTCCAGTGATGTTTGATCGGGTTCAAGTCCGGGCTCTGGCTGGGCCCATGAAGGACATTCAGAGATTTGTCCAAAAGCTACTCCCGTGTTGTCTTGGCTTAGGGTTGTTGTCCTATTGGAAGGTGAACCTTCGTCCCAGTCTGAGGTCCTGAGCACACTGGTATCCATATTGGCAGTAATAGTCTTGTCTCATAGCTACAACTCCCGTACAGGGAGATGCGAAGGTCGAGAGGCATGCATCCTGCGAAACACGACCCAACCAAGCTGCATCGCTACATGACACAATGTCCGCTTAACCTGAAAACCAGCCACACCAATGTGTCGGAGGAAACACTGTACACCTGGTGACTGTGTCAACGTGCATACACCCAGACCGCCACAGGAATCGTTAGAGCGTGATGGGACAAGGACATCCCTGCCGGCCAAATCCTCCCCTAAGCCAGATGACGCTGGGCCAATTGGCGCCGCCCAATGGGTCTCCCGGTCAAGGCCAGCTGCAACAGAGCCTGGACTCGAACCAGGATCTCTAGTGGTACAGCTAGCAACTGTGATGCAGTTGCGCCACTCGGGAGGCACGTTCATCTTTCCCTCAATTCTGACTAGTCTCCCAGTCTCTGCCGCTGAAAAACATCCCCCACATCATGATGTTGCCAACACCATGCTTCACCGTAGGGATGGCACCAGGTTTCCTCCAGACGTGACACTTGGCATTCAAGCCAAAGAGTTCAATCTTGGTTTCATCAGACCAGAGAATCTTGTTTCTCATTGTCTGAGAGTCTTTAGGTGCTGTTTGGTAAACTCCAAATGGGCTGTCATGTGCCTTTTACTGAGGAGTGGATTCCATCTGGCCATTCTACCATAAAGGCGTGATGGGTAGAGCGCGGCAGAGATGGTTGTCCTTCTGGAAGTTTCTCCCATCTCCAGAGCAGAACTGAGTGACCATTGGGTTTTTGGTCACCTCCCTGACCAAGGCCCTTCACCCCCGATTGCTCAGTTTGGACTGGCGGCCAGCTCTAGGAAGGGTCTTGGTGGTTCTAAACTTCTTCCGTTAAAGAATGATGGAGGCCACTGTGTTCTTGAGGACCTTCAATTTTGCAGAAATGTTTTGGTACCCTTCCCCAGATCTGTAACTCGATAAAATCCTGTCTCGGAGCTCTACGGACAAATCCTTCGAACTCAAGGCTGGGCTTTTGCTCTGACATGCACTGTCAACTGTGGGACCTTATATAGACAGGTGTGTGCCTTTCCAAATAATGTCCAATCAATAGAATTTACCACAGGTGGACTCCAATCAAGTTGTAGAAACATCTCAAGGATGGTCAATGGAAACAGGAACCTGAGCTCAAGTTCGAGTCTCATACCAAAGGGTCTGAATACGTATGTAAACAAAGTATTTCTGTTTTTCTACATTTAATACATTTGCAAACAATTCCTTAAAATCGCTGCCAAAAGTGATTCTAACATGTATTGACTCAGGGATGTGAATACTTACAGTACCAGTCAAAAGTTTGGACACACCTACTCATTCAAGTTTTTTATTTATTTGTATTTTCTACATTGTAGAATAATAGTGAAGACATCAAAACTATGAAATAACACATGGAATCAAGTAGTAACCAAAAAGGTGTGCCTTGTTAATTAAAAGTTTGTTTGTGAAATTTCTATCCTTCTTTTAATTCATTTGAGCCAATCAGTTGTGTTGTGACGAGGTAGGTTGGTATACAGAAGATAGCCCTATTTGGTAAAAGACCAAGTCCATTTTATGGCAGGAACAGCTCAAATAAGCAAAGAGAAACGACAGTCTATCATTACTTTATGACATGAATGTCAGTCAATCCGGGAATATTTCAAGCTCTTTTAAAACATATTCAAGTGCAGTCGCAAAAACCATCAAGCACTAGGATGAAACTTGCTCTAATGAGAACCGCCTCAGGAAAGGAAAACCCAGAGTTACCACTGCTGCAGAGAATAAGTTAGAGTTACCAGCCTCAAAAATTGCAGCCCAAATAAATGCTTGACAGAGTTCAAGTAACAGACACATCTCAACATCAACTGTTCAGAGGAGACTGCATGAAACAGGCCTTCATGGTCAAATATCTACTAAAGGACACCAATAAGAAGAAGAGACTTGCTTGGGCCAAGAAACACGAGCAATGGACATTAGACCGGTGGAAATCTGTCCTTTGGTCTGATGAGTCCAAATTTGAGATTTTTGGTTCCAACCGCCGTGTCTTTGCAAAACGGCAGAGTAGGTGAATGGATGATCTCCGGATGTGTGGTTCCCACTGTGAAGCTTGGAGGAGGAGGTGTGATGGTGTGGGGGTGCTTTGCTGGTGACAATCAGTGATTCCTTTATAATTCAAGGCACATGCAACCAGCATGGCTTCCACAGCATTCTACAGCGATACACCATCCCATCTGGTTTTCAACAGGACAATGACCCAACACACCTCCAGGCTGTGTAAGGGCTATTTGACCAAGAAGGAGAGTGATGGAGTGTTGCATCAGATGACCTGACCTTCACAATCACCCAACTTCAACCTAATTGAGATGGTTTGGGATGAGTTGGACCACATAGTGACGGAAAATAAGCCAAAACGTGCTCAGCATATGTGGAAAAGCATTCCAGGTGAAGCTGGTTGAGAGAATTCCAAGAGTGTGCAAAGCTGTCATCAAGGCAAAGGGTAGCTCCTTGAAGAATCTAAAATCTAAAATATATATGTATTGATTTGTTTAACACTTTTTTGGTTACTCCATATGTGTTTTTTAATAGTTTTGATGTCTTCACTATTATTATACATTGTAGAAAATAGTAAAATAAAGAAAAAAACATTTTAATGAGTAGTTGTGTTCAAACTTTTGACTGGTACTGTATATAAATGAGATATTTCTATATTTCATTTTCAATCAATTAAAAAACTATATATATATATATATATTCTTCAAAACATGTTTTCACTTTGCCATTATGGATTACTGTGTGTAAATCGGTGAGAATTCAAATCTATTTAATAAATTTTAAATTCAGGCTGTAACAGAAAAATATGGAATAAGTCAAGGGGTATGAATTTTCTCTGGAGGCAATGTATTTGTCTAGGGGTCAGCTCTCCAATTCTCCCTAATGAGCCTAGTTTGTTCTAGGCTTAAAAAAAACAGTTTACAGAGACTAGTTAAGTGTTTTTTCGACTATATAAAAAAAATGTAAAAAATAATGAAGGACGTTTTTGTACACTCAGTGTACAAAACATTAAGGACACCTGCTTTTGCATGAAATGGACTGACCAGGTGAATCCAGGTGAAAGCTATGTTCCCTTATTGATGTCAATGGTTGAATATACTTCAATTAGTGTAGATGAAGGGGAGACCAATTGAAATTAGTATTTTTAAGCCTTGAGACAATTGAGACATGGATTGTGTATGTGTGCCATTCAGAGGCTGAATGGGCAAGACAAAATATTTAAGTGCTTTAAAACGGGGTATGGTAGTAGGTGCCAGGAGCACCGGTTTATGTCAAGAACTGCAATGCTTCTGGATTTTTCACACTCAACAGTTTCCCGTGTGTATCAAGTATGGTCCACCACCCAAAGGACATCCAGTGAACTTGACACAACTGTAGGAAGCCTTGGAGTCAACATGGGCCAGCATTCCTATGGAAGGCTTTCGACACCTTGTAAAGTCCATGAACCAATACATTAACCTCTACGGGATAGGTGTCACCCCCCCCCCACACGGGATGGTTAAACTAACGTGTGCTAATGTGATTAGCATGACATTTTAAGTGAAAATAACGTTTCCCAGGACATAGACATATCTGATATGGGCAGAAAGCTTAAATTCTTGTAAATCTAACTGCACTGTCCAATTTACAGTAGCTATTACAGTGAAAGAATATCATGCTATTGTTTGAGAATAGTGCACAATTATGAACTTGAAAATGTATCAATAAACCAATTAGGCACATTTGGGCAGACTTGATACAACATTTTGAACAGTAATGCAGTGGTTCATTGGATCAGTCTAAAACTTTGCACATACAGTGCTGCCATCTAGTGGACAAAATCGTGCCTAAGCTGTAATAATACGTTGTGGCCTTTCTCTTGCATTTCAAATATGATGGAACAAAAATACAAAAAACGCATGTTTTTTCTTTGTATTATCTTTTACCAGATCTATTGTGTTATATTCTCCTATATTAATTTCACATTTCCACAAATATCAAAGTGTTTCCTTTCAAATGGTATCAAGAATATGCATATCCTTGTTTCAGGTCATGAGCTCCAGGCAGATAGATTTGGGTATGTCATTTTAGGTTAAAATTTTTAAAAAAGGGTCCTAACACCAGATACAAAACTACTCTAATATGGCGTTGGGGGTTAACATACGGTATAACAGGATACATTATGAAAAACTAAATGAAGATTATGATTAGAGAAACAAAACAAAGCAATGGTTTGAGTATTGTGTATTTGACAGATCAACGTGGCAGGAAGTGGCCAGAGGAAAGAACAGAGGATATGTGACCTTTTAGGATGGGTCATCTGACTTTGGATCAACAAGACAGTAGCATGACGGCATGAGTTAACCTTAAATCATAGCAGCGTCCGTACAAACATCAGTACAGACCTAAGTTATATACACTTTCTCAAACACACACACAGTCTTCCCACTCAGCAGGGGGAAAGAAACAGCTCATTGAATCTTCTGATTGAACTCATTTGTCATAACACCTTTGAGATGTGAGGACAGCAGCTCTATGTGAAACATGGCGATATTATTGATGCTTGACATTTACTATAATTTCCTATAAATATTTAATTTGCAGATTAAAAGGAATTTAAAGCCATCTGTTAAAGGGCAGCAACAAAAACAATCTAATAATATACAGTAGAAAGGTCTCATGTGTTTCAGTAGGCATTGATGGAAACAAGCGTGAAATATCAAATCGAATATGATTGCCTCTGTTGTTGTTTTAGAGGAACTATATTTTTATCTGACATATACACATTAGAAAGTGTTGACTGTGATTTATGATGGGATGGCCTCAGGCAAAGTTGAGATTCATCTTTGTCATTCCTGTTGTGCTTACAATGTCTTACTATGCCTCTCCTCTAAAACCAACTATAGGGAAGTCGGTTGGGTAGGTGTGTAAATGTTTCAGTACTTCGGGGGAGGGGAGAGTGCATGTGCATGCAGATGACACTTTCATGTGTAGACCCTCTGACCCTAGTTGCAACAACGTTTGAGGGCAGTGCATTAGACATGGTTAAATGCATACACACGTACAGGTCACGTTGTGTCAGTTATAAATACTCTTGCTGTCCCGGAGGGTGAGTGCACACAACATGACAGACAGACAGACAGACAGACAGACAGACAGACAGACAGACAGACAGACAGACAGACAGACAGACAGACAGACAGACAGACAGACAGACAGACAGAGACACAAGCACACACACACACAGAGACACACACACACACACAAAGAGAGAGAGAGACACAAGCAGACACGCACACACACATAGAAAGATACACAAGCAGACACACACACACAAGCAGACTCACACACAAAGAGACACAAGCAGACACAGATACACAAGCAGACATAGACAGAAACACAAACAGACACAGACAGACACAAGCAGACACAGAGACACAAGCAGACATACACAGAGACACAAGCAGACACACACAGAGACACAAGCAGACACACACAAGCAGACACACACACACACACACACACACACACACACAGAGACACAAGCGGACATTTAAACATCCTCTGAAACACTGCCCTCTACATTTACATAATGTAATGTAAATCCATTATAAATTACACACTCACACACACTAACACATGTAAACAGATCTTCCTCTACACAGACATACTCTACAGTCATGGCCAAAAGCTTTGAGAATGACACAAATATACATTTTCACAAAGTATGCTGCCTCAGTTTGTATGATGGCAATTTGCATATACTCCAGAATATTATGAAGAGTGATCAGATGAACTGCAATTACTTGCAAAGTCCCTCTTTGCCTAGAAAAAACATTTCCACTGCATTTCAGCCCTGCCACAAAAGGACCAGCTGATATCATGTCAGTGATTCTCTCGTTGACACAGGTGTGAGTGTTGACGAGGACAAGGCTGGAGATCACTCTGTCATGCCGATTGAGTTCGAATAACAGACTGGAAACTTCAAAAGTAGGGTGGTGCTTGGAATCATTGTTCTTCCTCTGTCAGTCATGGTTAACTGCAAGGAAACACGTGCCGTCATCATTGCTTTGCACAAAAAGGGCTTCACAGGCAAGGATATCGCTGCCAGTAAGATTGCACCTAAATCAACCATTTATCGGATCATCAAGAACTTCAAGGAGAACGGTTCAATTGTTGTGAAGAAGGCTCCAGGGCGCCCAAGAAAGTCCAGCTAGCGCCAAGACCGTCTCCTAAAGTTGATTCAGCTGCGGGATCGGGGCACCACCAGTACAGCGCTTGCTCAGGAATGGCAGCAGGCAGGTGTGAGTGCATCTGCACGCAGAGTGAGGCAAAGATTTTTGGAGGATGGCCTGGCGTCAAGAAGGGCAGCAAAGAAGCCACTTCTCTCCAGGAAAAACATCAGTGACAGACTGATGTTCTGCAAAAGGTGCAGGGATTGTACTGCTGAGGACTGGGGTAAAGTCATTTTCTCTGATCCCCTTTCCGATTGTTTGGGGCATCTGGAAAAAAAGCTTGTCTGGAGAAGACATGGTGATCTCTACCATCAGTAGATCACTGCGTCATGCCAACAGTAAAGCATCCTGAGACCATTCATGTGAGAGACCAAATGTAATGTGTGGGGTTGCTTCTCAGCCAAGGGAGTGGGCTCACTCACAATTTTGCCTAAGAACACAGCCATGAATAAAGAATGGTACCAACACATCCTCCAAGAGCAACTTCTCCCAACCATCCAGGAACAGTTTGGTGATGAACAATGCCTTTTCCAGCATGATGGAGCACCTTGCCATAATGCAAAAGTGACAACTAAGTGGCTCGGGGAACAAAACTTCGATATCTTGGGTCCATGGCCAGGAAACTCTCCAGACCTTAATCCCATTGAGAACTTGTGGGCAATCTTCAAGATGCGGGTGGACGAACAAAAAACAACAAATTCTGACAAACTCCAAGCATTGATTATGCAAGAATGGGCTGCCATCAGTCAGGATGTGGCCCAGAATTTAATTGACAGCATGCCAGGGCATATTGCAGAGGTCTAGAAAAAGAAGGGTCAACACTGCAAGTATTGACTCTTTGCATCAACTTCATGTAATTGTCAATAAAAGCCTTTGACACTTATGAAATGCTTGTAATTATACGTCAGTATTCCTTAGTAACATCTGACAAGAATATCTAAAGACACTGAAGCAGCAAACTTTGTGGAAATTAATATTTGTGTCATTCTCAAAACTTTTGGCCACGACTACTCCCACTCAGCCCAGTCCAAGCTCTTCTCTGTCCTGGCACCCCAATGGTGGAACCAGCTTCCCCCTGAGTCCCTGTCCTTTCTATGCCTGTGATATGTGGTTGTCCCTCCTAGCTATCTTAAGAGGAATGCACTAACGTAAGTCACTCTGGATAAGAGCGTCTGCAAAATGACTCAATTGTAAACGTACACCCAGCACTCCAAAACCATGAAGGGCAGTCCATTCTCCCTTATTCATCCAATACATAAGGTGATGTAAGAGTGTGGGATCTCATATGATCTGCTTTACCTATCCCTACTGTCTAACCCATTGTCTAACTATCTAACCCATTGTCTAACTATCTAACCCATTGTCTAACTGTCTAACCCATTGTCTAACTGTCTAACCCATTGTCTAACCCATTGTCTAACTGTCTAACCCATTGTCTAATTGTCTGTCTAACCAGTTGTCTAACTGTCTAACCCATCATCTAACCCATTGTCTAATTGTCTATCCCATCGTCTAACCCATTGTCTAATTGTCTAACCCATCATCTAACCCGGTCTAATTGTCTAACTGTCTAACCCATCGTCTAACCCATTGGCAAACTGTATAACCCATCGTCTAACCCATTGTCTAATTGTCTAACCCATTGTTTAGACCATTGTCTAACTGTCTAACCCATCATCTAACCCGGTCTAATTGTCTGTCTAACCCATTGTCTAACCCATTGTCTAACCCATTGTCTAACCCATTGTCTAACCCATTGTCGAACTGTCTAACCCATTGCCCAACTGTCTAACCATTTGTCTAACTATCTAACCCATTGGCCAACTGTCTAACCCATTTTCTAACTGTCTAACCCACTTCTGCATTAGAATGACCAAAAAGGTGTTGTGGTGGATCTCTCTCACTCTCCGAGAAGTTCCTAAATTAGCCTTTCAAATGCAAGGCCGTATCCCGGTCAATTATGCTAACAGTCTGGCCCATGTTGATGTGCACTCCTTTCGGAAGGGAATGGAAGAGCAGTGGTCTTGCACGCAGTGCGTTACACTCAGAGCAGAGCATGCTAGGTTGAGAGGGAGACTGTGCAACACTATGCCTGTAGTCCAATTAGAGAGCAGCAGAGACCCAATCTCAGTCCTACTGATGCTATGAGCCTATTGTGGGACTCTAATAGCGAGGCTTGCTAGTATGACTCTACACGGGGTAGAAACCTTGCATCTGCAGTGTATTTGGTCTTAGATTTGCATCACAGTTGAAACCTCTTTTTTACTCACATAGCTGCTCTCAGGTAGCCTAATACTTCATTTGAATAATCCTATAGGTAGTATTCATTGCCAGAGACACACACATAACAGCAGTGTCAGAGATCATGCTGGCTCTCTCAGATGACCCTGGCTCACCTCACTGTAAGCAAAGCATTCACGGAGGCCATTTTTTAAATGTATTTTTATGTATGTATACAGTGCCTTGCGAAAGTATTCGGCCCCCTTGAACTTTGCGACCATTTGCCACATTTCAGGCTTCAAACATAAAGATATAAAACTGTATTTTTTTGTGAAGAATCAACAACAAGTGGGACACAATCATGAAGTGGAACAACATTTATTGGATATTTCAAACTTTTTTAACAAATCTAAAACTGAAAAATTGGGCGTGCTAAATTATTCAGCCCCTTTACTTTCAGTGCAGCAAACTCTCTCCAGAAGTTCAGTGAGGATCTCTGAATGATCCAATGTTGACCTAAATGACTAATGAGGATAAATGCAATCCACCTGTGTGCAATCAAGTCTCCGTATAAATGCACATGCACTGTGATTGTCTTAGAGGTCCGTTAAAAGCGCAGAGAGCATCATGAAGAACAAGGAACACACCAGGCAGGTCCGAGATACTGTTGTGAAGAAGTTTAAAGCCGGATTTGGATACAAAAAGATTTCCCAAGCTTTAAACATCCCAAGGAGCACTGTGGAAGCGGTAATATTGAAATGGAAGGAGTATCAGAACACTGCTAATCTACCAAGACCTTGCCGTCCCTCTAAACTTTCAGCTCATACAAGGAGAAGACTGATCAGAGATGCAGCCAAGAGGCCCATGATCACTCTGGATGAACTGCAGAGATCTACAGCTGAGGTGGGAGACTCTGTCCATAGGACAACAATCAGTCATATATTGCACAAATCTGGCCTTTATGGAAGAGTGGCAGGAAGAAAGCCATTTCTTAAAGATATCCATAAAAAGTGTTGTGTAAAGTTTGCCACAAGCCACCTGGGAGACACACCAAACATGTGGAAGAAGGTGCTCTGGTCAGATGAAACCAAAATTGAACTTTTTGGCAACAATGCAAAACGTTATGTTTGGCGTAAAAGCAACACAGCTCATCACCCTGAACACACCATACCCACTGTCAAACATGGTGGTGGCAGCATCATGGTTTGGGCCTGCTTTTCTTCAGCAGGGACAGGGAAGATGGTTAAAATTGATGGGAAGATGGATGTAGCCAAATACAGGACCATTCTGGAAGAAAACCTGATGGAGTCTTATAGACCTGAGACTGGGACGGAGATTTGTCTTCCAACAAGACAATGATCCAAAACAGAAAGCAAAATCTACAATGGAATGGTTCAAAAATAAACATATCCAGGTGTTAGAATGGCCAAGTCAAAGTCCAGACCTGAATCCAATCGAGAATCTGTGGAAAGAACTGAAAACTGCTGTTCACAAATGCTCTCCATCCAACCTCACTGAGCTCGAGCTGTTTTGCAAGGAGGAATGGGAAAAAAATTCTCGATGTGCAAAACTGATAGAGACATACCCCAAGCGACTTACAGCTGTAATCGCAGCAAAAGATGGCGCTACAAAGTATTAACTTAAGGGGGCTGAATAATTTTGCACGCCCAATTTTTCAGTTTTTGATTTGTTAAAAAAGTTTGAAATATCCAGTAAATGTCGTTCCACTTCATGATTGTGTCCCACTTGTTGTTGATTCTTCACAAAAAAATACAGTTTTATATCTTTATGTTTGAAGCCTGAAATGTGGCTAAAAGTTCGCAAAGTTCAAGGGGGCCAAATACTTTCGCAAGGCACTGTATATATTTATTTATTCCCCCCCCCATTTTCTCCCCAATTTCGTAGTATCCAATTGTTAGTATTTACTATCTTGTCTCATCGCTACAACTCCCGTATGGGCTCGGGAGACACGAAGGTCGAAAGCCATGCGTCCTCCGAAACACAACCTAACCAAGAGGCACTGCTTCTTACACAGCGCACATCCAACCCGGAAGCCAGCCGCACCAGTGTGCGCACCTGGCGACCTGGTTAGCATGCACTGCACCTGGCGACCTGGTTAGCATGCACTGCACCTGGCGACCTGGTTAGCATGCACTGCACCTGGCGACCTGGTTAGCATGCACTGCACCTGGCGACCTGGTTAGCATGCACTGCACCTGGCGACCTGGTTAGCATGCACTGCACCTGGCAACCTGGTTAGCATGCACTGCACCTGGCCCGCCACAGGAGTCGGTAGTGTGTGATGAGACAAGGATATATCCCTACTGGCCAAATCCTCCCTAACCCGGACGACGCTAGGCCAATTGTGCGACGCCCCACGGACCTCCCGGTCGCGGACGGCTGCGACAGAGCCTGGGCTCGAACCCAGGGTCTCTGGTGGCACAGCTCGCACTGCGATGCAGTGCCCTAGACCACGGCGCGACCCGGGAGGCCCCTACGGAGGCCATTTTAACGTGGGTGGCTGTCCCTTTACAAACCTGATGAGTGGCCTATCATTTAGTCATGAAATTCTAAATCACAGCTGAAATGTCTGAACCCTTTCCTCTGATGTCTGCCGGAGATCTTCAGGGTGACAGACTGGGGACATTCATTGCGGTTAAGTTCAAAGCGCTGTGGGAGTGACACACTGGGGTCAGAAACCATGTTTTCCTTCCTCTCTTTCACTCTGACTTTATCATACACCTCTTCCTCTCACCTCCCACTCTCTATCTCTGTACATTTCCCTCTCTCTGTGTGTTCACTAGTCTGACTTGGCATGGCAAAAAGTGTTTTAATTGTGTGACCTTATTTTAAGGCATGAGACAAACTAAATGAACACAACCCTTATCTGAAATTGCAGCCATAAGTGACGCTAATCGTGCATCTCTCGCTCTCTGCTTTTATTTAACAGCACGATTAACATCAAGAGCCTCCATTCAGCCAGCTCTTTTGTCATCTCCCATATTCTCCCAGAAAATTGAATTTTAGTCTTCTGATAACACACTTCAGTTATCTTTCTTATGTAACAGATATAACAGAGAGCCAGGCTTATGTCAATTGAATCCCAATTTCCATATTGCTTGTTGGGTGGACATAGGCTTTTGTCTTTGTTGGTTCTGTTGCCTAGAAGGCACTGTGTGGCTAGAGCAAGTTAGTGGTTCTATTCTATTGTATTGTATTCTATTTTATTTTATTCTGGCAGGCTAACAGCTGTGTTGTGTGAACAGTGCAGATTGGCAGATGCAACAGGGCTGTTACCCATCCTGCCCCCGGGGCTTTGCATTCAGATGGGTTGTGGACTGTTCTCTCTGCTTCCGAACGGCAAGCGGTACAGTCTGACACCAACAGGCTCCTGAACAGCTTCTATCCCCAAGCCATAAGACTGCTGAATAGATAACTAAATAGCGACACGGACTAGTTGAGTTGACAATTTTATACATGTTTTACACTGTCTCTATGCACATTCACAGGGCCCTACACATTCACGCCCCCTGATACTCTAACACACACAACCACACACTTCATAATTTGCTCACACACACATATTTATACTAAAAATACACACCCACACGACCACTAACATACAATCTTCACATACGCTGCTGCTACTCTGTTTATCAAATATGCCTAGTAACCTTACCCCTATACATACAGTGCATTCGAAAAGTATTTAGACCCCTTGACTTTTTCAACATTTTGTTACGTTACAGCCTTATTCTAAAATAGATTAAATATTTTTTTCCCTCATCAATCTACACACAATACCCCATAATGACACAGCAAAAACAGGTTTTTAGAAATGATGGCAAATATCAAAAAAATTTAGCAATGAAATATCATATTTACTTAAGTATTAAGACTCTTTACTCAATACTTTGTTGAAGCACCTTTGGTAGCGATTACAGCCTTGAGTCTTCTTGGGTATGACACTACAAGCTTGGCACACCTGTATTTGGAGAGATTCTCCCATTCTTATCTGCAGATCCTCTCAAGCTCTGTCAGGTTGGATGGTGAGCGTCATTGCACAGGTATTTTCAGGTCTCTCCAGAGATGTTCGATCGGATTCAAGTCCGAGCTCTGGCTGGGCCATTCAAGGACATTCAGAGACCACTCCTGCATTGTCTTGGCTGTGTGCTTAGGGTCGTTGTCCTGTTAGAAGGTGAACCTTCACCCCAGTCTGAGGTCTTGAGCACTCTGGATCAGGTTTCCATCAAGGATCTCTCTGTTCTTTGCTCCGTTCATCTTTCCCTCGATCCTGACTAGTCTCCCAGTCCCTGCTGCTGAAAAACATCCCCACATCATGATGCTGCCCCCACCATGCTTCACTGTAGGGATGGTGGCAGGTTTCCTCAAGACTTCACGCTTGGCATTCAGACCAAAGTGTTCTATCTTGGTTTCATCAGACCAGAGAAATTTCATTTTTGTTTTTCATGGTCCGAGAGTCCTTTAGGTGCCTTTTGGCAAACTTCAAGCAGGCTGTCATGTGCCTTTTTTTACTGAGGAATGGATTCCGTCTGGCCACTCTACCATAAAGGCCTGATTGGTGGAGTGCTGCAGAGATGGTTGTCCTTATGGAAGGTTTTCCCATCTCCACAGAGGAACTCTGGAGCTCTGTCAGAGTGACCATTGGGTTCTTGGTCACCTCCCTGACCAAGGCCCTTCTCAGGTGATTGTTCAGTTTGGCCAGGCGGCCAGCTCTAGGAAGAGTCTTGATAGTTCGGAACTTCTTCCATTTAAGAATGATGGAGGTTACTGTATTCTAGGGGACCCTCAATGCTGCCGAAAGTTTTTGGTACCCTTCCCCAGATCTGTGCCTCGACAAAATCCTGTCTCGGACTTAAAACTTAAAACTTGAAACTAGGCCAAATTGATCAGTCGGGGTTGCATGGTACACTGACCAACACTACACCGCTGTAGGGAGCATGCCTGACACATCTGCTCCACTTCCTGCTTTTGCTAGCTATGTCCTTTAGCTTCACTGGGCAAATATACTCTAGCCTTCCTGGGTGTAATTGGACAACAAGGTCTGAACCATTCTGGTCAGTAATTGGAGTATCGCTGGTTCAAGCCCCACTCCTGTTCTTGTTCCCAGATCGCTTTGTTATCACTGGGATGCTCTCAGAGGATGGCCTGAAGGTATGATTTAAAAACCAAATGTATCATATAAGCATTAGTTGTAACCTGTCATGTCAACCTGAATGTGTGATAAAAATACTTTCTATTAATTTCTTATACAACTAATGATGTGTAAGAGATTGCAAAGGAGATGGATGAAAGATAAGTGTTAATGAGTGAGAGAGAGGGTGAGAGAGAAAGGGAGAGCGAGAGATAAAGGGGTTGAGAATGAGAGAAAAAAGAACAGGACATGGATGAGAGTGGTACTGTGGGAGAGAAAAGTGGGTGTGATTAAGAAGGCTACAATAGACATAGATGTAAATTAATTGGATTTTCCCAGTCCCATGTTCATGTTTCTGGTTAGGACAAACAGAGTTTAGTTGCCCTACATTCACCCAGATGCCAACAGCACAGGAGAGAATCAGCACTGATTTGGGATGCACACAAGCACACACACATGCACACACACACAACAGACACCCACAGGCTTTAATATGAAGAGTCACACACTGTTTCACACACGGTGCACACACACCTCTACCTATCTCTACCTTGCACATTCTTCCACTGCAAATCTACCATTCCAATGTTTTCCTTGCTATATTTTATTTACTTTGCCAACAGGGCCTTTTTTTGCCTTTACCTCCCTTATCTCACCTCATTTGCTCACATTGTATATAGACTTATTTTTTCTACTGTATTATTGACTGTATGTTTTTTTTACTCCATGTGTAACTCTGAGTTGTTGTATGTGTCGAACTGCTTTGATTTATCTTGGCCAGGTCGCAATTGTAAATGAGAACTTGTTCTCAACTTGCCTACCTGGTTAAATAAAGGTGAAATAAAATAAAATAAATAAATAAAATATGTTCTCATGTTCTGAGCATGGAACTTAAACGTTAGCTTTCTTACATGGCACATATTGCACTTTTACTTTCTTCTCCAAAACGTTGTTTTTGCATTATTTAAACCAAATTGAACATGTTTCATTATTTATTTGAGGCTAAATTGATTTTATTGATATATTATATTAAGTAAAAATAAAGTTTCATTCAGTAGTTTTCTATTACATTATTACAAATAAATTTTAAAAATCGGCCGATTAATCTGTATCTGCTTTTTTGGTCCTCCAATAATCGGTATCGGTATCGGTGTTGAAAAATCATAATCAGTCTACCTCTAGTCTGGTCTGCATTTAATATCTTAACTTATGTTCAACCTTTGTTAAGATCGATTCAGATGTGAATAATAGAGAATAATAAACATGTGTTTTTTTGTAGAAGGCTGTGTGTAGCTCCTACCATCATGTGGCTATAGAAATGAGCTTTGTGGCCTATCCTTACTCTAACATTGTATCTTTTAGATTTATTTCAGTCCATCAGCTTCAGAATGAAGGAGCGTTTTCCCATCTCACCCCTAGGCATGGGTCTGAGCAGCCTCATGCCATTGTCAGAACACAAATACTTTCTAACCAGCACTAAAAGTCTGAAGTGACAGCTGCCCCAGTTCTTATGAGACAGCCATTATATACAGAATATAAACACACACACACACACACACACACACACACACACACACACACACACACACACACACACACCATTCCTAAAACTAGTTGCAAATTGCATGAGACAATCTGAGCTTAGTCAAGCATGGCAAATGAGCGCGATTACAATTTCATTGGGTCAATCTCAATCTGAGAGGATGACATGCAAATATTAATTACACAAGGTATACCATTACAATGTAATTAAATAATGCATCAAAGGTGTGTGTCTCTCACTCACTCACTCACTCACTCACTCACTCACTCACACACCAATAAAGAGAGACAGAAAAGAGAGTGAGAGAGAGAGAGACAACTGAAAGACAGAGAGGAGACAATGAACACTAAAACCCGCTAATTAAGCGCTTCTATCTTTCTACATCTCAAACAACAACACTATACTGTACTCCTGAGGGCACAAAGGCAACACTCACCTACTCCAGGGTGCTCAGGGGGCAGGCACTCAAAAGCATAACTTGTCTATAGTCCACCAGCACCAAGGTGAAAGAGCATAGACGGGTGAGAGAGAGGGAACAGTCACTCTTCTCCACAGAAAACAAGAAAATATGGACAGTGTGGAGGAAAGAATGAAAGTAAACAGCAGCGAGTGTGAAGCTCTGCAGTTTCACTCCAGCACACAGTACAAACACAGAGCTGTTTGCAACTCCTCAGAAGCCGAGTGCTTGTCCAGCCCCCTCCTCCCTCCCTACCTCCCTCCACACTTCGCTCTCCCGCACTCCCTTAATCCCCATTTCTCCCCACACCCCGACCCAGAATGCCAAGGCCCCTTTAGATAGCCCCAGCTGCGAGCCCGGTACAGTACGCACACACTCGTACACACACACTCGTACACACATACTCGTACACACACACATATAACACACACACACTCGACTCAGTGGAGGTCTGCTGGACAGATACAGATACACGATAGACATATATGTGCACTCATCTGAGCTCCCCTGAATATACCATTGTATATTTAAACCCTCATACACTGCATATGGTACACATGTACTATAGCACATGCAGATGTAGAATGGCTAGATGCTCCACTGACCGGTGGTGTGTTATTGGATTTGTTGGGGATGGGAGCACACTTGGTCTTCCCCAGCTCCTCCCCCCAGTAGGTAATACCAGCCCCTGACCTCCTACAGCAGCCCACAGAATAACCGCACAGTTAGTCAGGAAGAGAGAGGAAGGGAAGAGAACAGGAATATTTGCATTTGAAGCATTTGAATGCAAGCACACACACACACTACACACACTGTACAGTGCAGCAACTAGCCTAGGTCTTCCTCCATCCAGTGAGAGTGGAGAATGCAGAGTGTTCTCTGTACTGGTGTCTTCTCACTGTCCATTATTGAGATGGTTCTCAGCTGCAGTCTGAGCTCTTTCCTACTAAATAGATGTGATTCTGTGGACTGTAACGACAATCGCTGGGAAAAGCATCTTATCTGAGTGGACAAATTTATGCAGGATGTGGGGTGAGGGGGAGAGACGATGGAGAGGGGGGGAGTGGGGGAGGGGAAACATGTACTGTAACCCCTGACTATTATGATGCTCATTAGACAAACAGAAACCAGAGGGAGGGGAAAGGGAAGAGAGAGAGGAGGGGGAGATAGAGAGAGAGAGAGAGAGAGAGAGAGAGAGAGAGAGAGAGAGAGAGGGATGGGACGAGGGAAGGGATGAGAGAGATAAGGGGGGATAGATGAAGCAGAATAAAGCCAAGGAGTTGTGGAGGATGACAGTAGCAGGAGGGAGCTGAGAGATGAACTGGAGAACTCCCAGTGACTCAATGCTTAATCTCCTCATTAGCAAATTGAGCCAATTAAATATTATTTGGGCTAAATGCTAGAGATGAAGAAACTATTTGTTTAGACCGAGTTTGAGGTAAATGCCAGGAAAGGCTTACTTTGTATGGGAAATAGGCTAAATATATGTGTGTGTGTGTGTGTGTGTGTGTGTGTGTGTGTGTGTGTGTGTGTGTGTGTGTGTGTGTGTGTGTGTGTGTGTGTGTGTGTGTGTGTGTGTGTGTGTGTGTGTGTGTGTGTGTGTGTGTGTGTGTGTGTGTGTGTGTGTGTGTGTGTGTGTTTGTGTGTGTGTGTGCATATTCTGTATATAATGTGTGTGTGTTGCGACCATTGTTCTCACAGCTCACATTACAGGAATAGAATAAATATGCAGGGACCGCAGAGCAAACAAATGATGACTACCTAAATGTCAAAAGTGGTCTTTTTTTATATGGGTCTGAATCTTAAAATACATTGAATCCTTTCAGTTATCTGCCGTACCTCATGAATAAAACACATTGCACTGACCATTGCATCAGAGGCCTAGGTGTGTTTGAGTGAGCATACGACTCGGTAACTAGTAAAGTATAGTGGGAACCTGTCTGCTTTAGGTTGCCATGGGAAACAACAGGAGTCAAATCAATAGTCTTAGAGTTTCCTCCCCTTATCTCGTGTCCATTTGCTTGTCTACTATCATGTATTGTCTGTGCAGATGAAGTAGAGGAGACAAGGAGAGGAAGCCACTATAGACCAATGCAAGACACCCAGTGAGAGCCACAGAACTCCCTGCCTTTGGGAGTTTTTATATACAGTACTGTTTGGGCACAGGGGGCGTGGGAGACAGTTGGATAAGTTAAGAGTGAATAATTA
The DNA here is from genome assembly GCF_036934945.1 of Oncorhynchus masou masou. Lineage (NCBI taxonomy): Eukaryota > Metazoa > Chordata > Actinopteri > Salmoniformes > Salmonidae > Oncorhynchus > Oncorhynchus masou. The sequence goes on from NC_088239.1 coordinate 58,701,625, forward strand.
AACAGGGAGGTGAAAGAGGAAGAGCTAAGAAAAAACTCTGAGGGAAAACCCAGCAAGAGTCTACTTTTAGTTTTAGTAACTCCTCTGGTGGAGACCCTGAACTTTAGATCTGACACCTCAACTATGGTGACCACATGTCCCGGATTGTGTGAGACAGTCCCGCATTTTGGCCCTTTGTCCAGTGCCCCGCAACCAAACAATCATGTCCCGCATTTTATCAGCAAATTCAAACACCACTTAATGTATTTAGCAAAAAAAGTAGATTTTATCAAAATAAATATATCATAAGGATGAGGTACTGGTGATGCTAAACACTTCTCCAATCGTTTTTGAGATCTGATATTCTGCGCAGAGCAAGACGAGACATAGGCTAATATCATGTCATAGGCCAATATTCAACCAATCACATTTCTCAGATCCTTCCGGCTAAATTCAAGCTTGGAGAGAATAATTAGGATTAACTACTTACATAAAGCGTGCTTCTGACGAAGAGCTACAAAAGTAAGTAAATAGCCATATTAGATTCAAAGAAATAAGGTAATTTTGTCAAACTGCTCATTCAACATATTTGCTTCTGCTTCACTCAATCCCATTTTAAAAGTCTCCTGTTTTACAGTCCCTGAGACAACTAAAAATGTCTCTGTTGTCAAAACACAGTCTGCACTGGAGTACACTCACCTTGTTAAGGGGACTCTCTCACAGAAGGAAAAACATTGTTATCTGCATTGATTTCTACTTGTGCATTACAGCTTGTTCTCACGTGCTGTGTACTTAAAAGTAACAGTTCTTGCTATAGCTATTGAGTTTGTCTCTTTGCCCAACAGTACCCTAACAGCAACTAGGTTTGTCATGGATTAGTCAAATACAAACTGCTTTGAGGTCAGTACTGATCATTTGTAACACCAGAATAACTGCTTTATGTGAGGTCCGTACTAATATTTTGTAACACTGGAATAACTGCTTTATGTGAGGGCCGTACTAATATTTTGTAACACCAGAATAACTGCTTTATGTGAGGGCCGTACTAATATTTTGTAACACTGGAATAACTGCTTTATGTGAGGGCCGTACTAATATTTTGTAACACCAGAATAACTGCTTTATGTGAGGTAACACCAGAATAACTGCTTTATGTGAGGTCCGTACTGATATTTTGTAACACCGGAATAACTGCTTTATGTGAGGGCCGTACTGATATTTTGTAACACCAGAAGGACTGCTACGAGGGTGGAGGAGATGTGTTCAAATCCAAGTGTGTTGGTCAGGTACAAGCGAAACGCTGGTGTTTCTAACTCCAACAGTGCAGTAATATCTAGCAATACACACATAATCTAAAAAGTAAAAAGGAAGAAATTAAGGCATAACAGAATGAACAATGTCAGAGTCCGGAATACAGTAGTTCCTCCTTTAGAAGTTGCGAGCTTACACCATGGGATTTAGAGGTACCCAGCGTCACAGCCTCATTTCTCCAGACCACCACAAGGGGGAGTTAGAGCACTCATTATGCATTTGGGTCCTAAGGTTTTTATATGACCAATCATATCGAGTGGTTCCATTCACAAATTAAACTTGAACCACCTGTCCCTGGTGACTTTCTTCAGCAAAGATGACTGACAAAACATTATGGTGGAAGCAAATTGAAGAAATTATAACGTCATAATGAGTCAAGCAAAGAATGTACAATTGAGGGGAATATGTCAGTAAATGTGCATTTAATTTACGAAAATCACTATTTAGCAAGTGTTTTTCAGTCATATCCAATACCAGGTGTATCAAACTCCATTCTTTGAATGATGCTGTGTCTGCATGTATGTATTACATTTCTACACTACACTCCTGGGACATCAATGATTACACATTGTAACTATGCAATAGACTAAAAAAAATATTTAAGAAAAGGCTGATTTGTAATTCATATATACAGATTAAAAAACAGTACATCCTGCCAGCACGCCCACAAGCGAGCCACTCAGGCGGAGAATGACGCGTGGAAGAGAGCGAGGAACGAGATGGGAGTAACAATCCAGGCTATTTGCTCTGACCTGCATAATAATGTATTGAAACAAGCAGGGAGCCCGTTTTGAACCCTCAAGTCCAGCACGCTATCGACTGTGCCCAAATGTATTAATTAATATATACAGTACCAGTCAAAAGTTTGGACACACCTACTCATTAAAATGTTTTTTCTTGATTGTTTTTTTCTACATTGTAGAATAATAGTGAAGACATCAAAACAATGAAATAACACATATGGAATCGTGTAGTAACCAAAAAAGTGTTAAACAAATAAAAATATATTTTATATTTGAGAGTCTTCAAAGTAGCCACACTTTGCCTTGCTTCGCTGTCACCTGGAATGCTTTTCCAACAGTCTTGAAGGAGTTCCCACATATGCTGAGCACTTGTTGCCTACTTTTCCTTCACTCTGCGGTCCAACTCATCCCAAACGGGTTGAAGTCAGGTGATTGTGGAGGCAAGGTCATCAGATGCAGCACTCCATCACTCTCCTTCTTGGTCAAATAGTCCTTACACAGCGTGGAGATGTGTTGAGTCATTGTCCTGTTGAAAAACAAATGATAGTCCCCACTAAGCGCAAACCAGACGGGATGGCATTTCGCTGCGAAATGCAAAACACCCCTACACCATCACACCTCCTCCTCCATGCTTCACGGTGCAGAGGCTGGCTAGTGGTGACTGTTAAAACAGTCTAATGGCCTAGAGATAGAGGCTGTTAATCAGTCTCTTGGTCCCAGCTTTGATGCACCTGTACTGTCTCCGCCTTCTAGATGGTAGCGAGGTGAACATGCCCTGGTTCGGGTGGCTGAGGTCCATGATGATCTTCTTGTCACTGTCTGTGTGAAGGGACCATTTCAGGTCCTCAGTGATGTGCACACCAAGGACCCTCTCCACTGTGACCCTGTCGATGTGGATGGGGGCATGTCGATGTGGATGGGGGTGTGTCCATGTGGATGTGGGCATGGGCATGCTCTCTCTGTTGTTTCTTGTAGGCCACAATCAGCTCCTTCGTTTGGTTGACTTTGAGGGGGAGGTTATTTTCCTAGGAGTACAGGAGGCGGCTGAGCACGCACCACTGTGGGGCTCCCGTGTTGACAATCAGCGTGGAGGAGGTGTTGTTGCGTACCTTCACCACTTGGTGTAAGTCCATCAAGAAGTCCAAGACCCAGTTGCACAGAGACACCAGAAGAACTGCTGTGCTGTAAATGTGCTGTAGCCATAGACAAATATGGCTGTACCACTAGACTAGAGGGATTGAGGTAAAGTAGGCTTTCTGAGGGCAGTAGTGATGTGTTGTAACACCCAAGGCCCCATGGTTGTTTCCTGTGGCCACGGCTGCTCACTCACTCTGGACTAAACAGTTATTTTCATGGTCCGAGACACACACACACACACACACACACACTCAGAGAGAGGGAGAGAGATAATTACTGAGTGACCCTTTTATACTAAGGTGGAGTAAGGACTGAAGGGTTACAGTGGTGTATGGAGGGTTACAGTGGTATGTAGAGGGTTACAGCGGTATGTAGAGGGTTACAGTGGTATGTTGATGGTTACAGTGGTGTGTAGAGGGTTACAGTGGTTTGTAGAGGTTTACAGGGGTATGTTGATGGTTACAGTGGTGTGTAGAGGGTTACAGTGGTATGTGGAGGGTTACAGTGGTTTGTAGAGGGTTACAGTGGTATGTGGAAGGTTACAGTGGATTGTAGATAGTTACAGTGGTATGTGGAGGGTTACAATGGTATGTGGAGGGTTACAGTGGTATGTGAAGGGTTACAGTGGTATGTGGAAGGTTACAGTGGTATGTGGAATGTTACAGTGGTTTGTAGAGGGTTACAGTGGTATGTGGATGTTTACATTGGTATGTGGAGGGTTGCATTGGTATGTGGAGGGTTACAGTGGTATGTAGAGGGTTACAGTGGTATGTAGAGGGTTACATTGGTATGTTGATGGTTACAGTGGCTTGTAGATGGTTACAGGGGTATGTTGATGGTTACAGTGGTGTGTAGAGGGTTACAGTGGTATGAGAGAGTTACAGTGGTATGTAGAGGGTTACAGTGGTATGTAGAGGGTTACAGTGGTATGTGAAGGGTTACAGTGGTATGTGGAAGGTTACAGGGGTGTGTGGAGGGTTACAGTGGTATGAGAGAGTTACAGTGGTATGTAGAGGGTTACAGTGGTATGTAGAGGGTTACAGTGGTATGTAGAGGGTTACAGGGGTATGTTGATGGTTACAGTGGTGTGTAGAGGGTTACAGTGGTATGCAGAGGGTTACAGTGGTTTGTAGAGGGTTACAGTGGTATGCAGAGGGTTACAGTGGTATGCAGAGGGTTACAGTGGTTTGTAGAGGGTTACAGTGGTATGCAGAGGGTTACAGTGGTTTGTAGAGGGTTACAGTGGTTTGTAGAGGGTTACAGTGGTGTGTGGAGGGTTACAGTGGTATGTAGAGAATTACAGTGGTATGTGGAAGGTTACAGTGGTTTGTAGAGGGTTACAGTGGTATGTGGATGGTTACATTGGTATGTGGAGGGTTACAGTGGTATGTAGAGGATTACAGTGGCATGTGGAAGGTTACAGTGGTTTGTAGAGGGTTATGGTGGTATGTAGAGTGTTACAGGGGTATGTTGATGGTCACAGTGGTATGTGGAAGGTTACAGTGGTTTGTAGAGGGTTACAGTGGTTTGTAGAGGGTTACAGTGGTATTTGGAGGGTTACAGTGGTATGTGGAGGGTTACAGTGGTATGTGAAGTGTTACAGTGGTATGTGGAATGTTACAGTGGTTTGTAGAGGGTTACAGTATTATGTGGATGTTTACATTGGTATGTGGAGGGTTGCATTGGTATGTGGAGGGTTACAGTGGTATGTAGAGGGTTACAGTGGTATGTAGAGGGTTACAGTGGTATGTAGAGGGTTACATTGGTATGTTGATGGTTACATTGGTATGTGGAGGGTTACAGTGGTATGTGGAGGGTTACAGTGGAGAGTAGAATGTATGAAGAACAACAAACTCACCTTCTGTGGGTCCATGAGGGAACGCATTCCAAAATCATACACCCCAGCAGCCCACCCCTCCTGCAGACTGACAGAGAGAGAGAGAGAGAGAGAGAGAGAGAGAGAGAGAGAGAGAGAGAGAGAGTGAGAGAAATAGATCAATTAAATCCATGGTCAAATTATATGGTTCTCTTCCTCATGGGCAGCAATCTTGTCCATTGGCTAGCAATTGAATTCCGTACCCCTGCTGTGATACACTGGTTTAATCATCAACGCTACTGCACCCCACCCAAACAATTCTAGTTCACACAGATGCCGAAGGGGATGATAAAACACACAACACCCCACTTCGCTCATAGTACCACACCCAGGGGTACTCAAACAAACTGTATCCCACCCAGAGCGGTCCACACAGACAATAACATGAACTGTTATCTGATAAGCAACAGGGTCATCATCATTAAATCATCACAACCTCGTCATGTTTCCTATAGGGAAAATATGAGCAGTAGGGAGATTCCATGTTGTTGTGTCATATTTTGCACCCTGTTATAAAATGTGCCAGCCAAGTGTTGGAACTGTAGGTGTAGTATTGCAGACAGGTACTGTGCTAAATATGCTGAGGTGTGAGAGTAGTGCTGAACTGGCACTGGTACTGTTGACTTATTTAACAGGCTCTGTGTCTGAGATAATAGGGATTTAAAAACTGTTATCCTTAGAGACACATTGCCTTAAAGACAGAGGGAGAAAATCGGAGTGGTGTGTCGTGGAAGAGTGCAGGTTTTATATCCCCTTTTTAGACACGTACTGTCACTCACACTCTTTATTGGTATTCCTCTCTCTCTCTTACACACACACACGCACGCACACACACACGGGCACACATACTATAAAGGTGGAGAAGTGTTTGGCAATCGGTTTGTGCACTGACTAACTAACCAAGCATGTTCTTTTCCAAAAGAGTTATTCCATGTACTGTAGTTTCAGCAAGCCATGACACCCACCATTACAGATTGTTTTGAAATTGTTTCTGTAGTTAGAAACAGATACAGGTAAGATTAGCATTCCTGCAACATTATTTTGTTGAAATGTTATTTGATCTCTGAGAAATTAAGCTAATTGATTGCACCCAAATTAGCCATTTGGATTTATATGATTCACATAATATTTAATCAATATAGTACATAACATCTGATTTACACCAAACATCTTCCTACAATTGAGTAAGACATGATGTATCCAATAAATGGTCAAAAGCCACCCACGGACCCCCCACACCCCATGCCAATCCCACCCCAACAATCAGTATACAGTATCAGATCACTATGTCTAACAAGTAGTATGGAGTTGTGGCTTGGAGTATTGCTTCTTCATCCATGTGAATGTATTCCCTGTGAAACTGTTGATCCCCCCCCCGATGCATAGAAATTAGCCATGGAAATCACATTTGCTGGTCTATTGTGTCTGTTAAATCGATCACAACAACTCTGGCTAGAAAACCAAAAGCTTTTGCAAATTATGGAAATAAATTGTCTGGTCATCCTTATAAGTCAAGCCAGTCCTCCATGAAAACAATTCAGTTTGTCCTTCTCTTAGCAACCTAATGCTTCAACCCAACTCTACTTGAATTATCCAACAAATCCAACAGCTCTGAGAGGGCTATCCCTATGGTTCAATTCTAATATAAAGACTTTTCCTACAAGCTCAATTTTGATGGAGAAATGTGCTTGTGACTAAAACTATAATAAAATAATACAATTATTAACCATTGAAGGCAGTCATACAATTACTAGAAAACATATTTATATGTGTGTGTGTGTGTGTGTGTGTGTGTGTGTGTGTGTGTGTGTGTGTGTGTGTGTGTGTGTGTGTAAGTAGAAGCAGAGGAACATGCATTCCTTCAACATTCATCATCAAATGAATCCCCATCATCATTATCTTCATCAGCATCATCATTATCTTCATCAGCATCATCATCGCCATGCCATTTACTGATACCTGGAGATTTGGTCACAGTTCCACATGGTGTACAGAAGCCTCTTATGGTGATTCTCCTCAGTGACAACAGTGAAACAACAGAAACACCATCTGTTATAATACTGTACACCCTGTCAAGTCCTAGGAGCCTTTTGCATACAACTAATACAGTATAATGGCAATTCATATCAATTTAAACCTCTGATAGATTATGGAATAATTTGATCAGATCATTAAAGGGTCTATTTGGATTAGGAGAGGGTCTGTTGGGATTAGGAAAGGGTCTATTGGGATTAGGAAAGGGTCTATTTGGATAAGGAAAGGGTCTATTGGGATTAGGAAAGGGTCTGTTGGGATTAGGAAAGGGTCTATTGGGATTAGGAAAGGGTCTGTTGGGATTAGGAAAGGGTCTATTGGGATTAGGAAAGGGTCTGTTGGGATTAGGAAAGGGTCTGTTAGGATTAGGAAAGGGTCTGTTGGGATTAGGAAAGGGTCTATTTGGATAAGGAAAGGGTCTATTGGGATTAGGAAAGGGTCTGTTGGGATTAGGAAAGGGTCTGTTGGGATTAGGAAAGGGTCTATTGGGATTAGGAAAGGGTCTATTGGGATTAGGAAAGGGTCTATTGGGATTAGGAAAGGGTCTGTTGGGATTAGGAAAGGGTCTGTTGGGATTAGGAAAGGGTCTGTTGGGATTAGGAAAGGGTCTGTTGGGATTAGGAAAGGGTCTGTTGGGATTAGGAAAGGGTCTATTGGGATTAGGAAAGGGTCTGTTGGGATTAGGAAAGGGTCTGTTGGGATTAGGAAAGGGTCTATTGGGATTAGGAAAGGGTCTATTGGGATTAGGAAAGGGTCTGTTGGGATTAGGAAAGGGTCTGTTGGGATTAGGAAAGGGTCTATTGGGATTAGGAAAGGGTCTATTGGGATTAGGAAAGGGTCTATTGGGATTAGGAAAGGGTCTGTTGGGATTAGGAAAGGGTCTGTTGGGATTAGGAAAGGGTCTGTTGGGATTAGGAAAGGGTCTATTGGGATTAGGAAAGGGTCTGTTGGGATTAGGAAAGGGTCTGTTGGGATTAGGAAAGGGTCTGTTGGGATTAGGAAAGGGTCTGTTGGGATTAGGAAAGGGTCTGTTGGGATTAGGAAAGGGTCTGTTGGGATTAGGAAAGGGTCTGTTGGGATTAGGAAAGGGTCTATTGGGATTAGGAAAGGGTCTGTTAAAAGGCGTTACACTTCTGGGATCATCCTGCTCTTCACTAACCTCCTAATGATGCTGTAATGGAATGGAATAAGGCTTAGAATACTGTCACATTGCATGGCTCAATGACCACAGGGCAGACACAGACAGGGAGACTGTCCCATACTGTAAAGTGGGAATCATATCACTGAGGCATAAATGATGACAACAAATACTTAAAGTCATACACACAGACAAATACAGATTCACAGATACAGAAAAAGAAGTCACGAAAAGTTGTTGAAAATGTTTGTGTTGTTGTCGTTATTTGAGATAGTATAGTTCAATTTTTGGGCCCACAAGTAAAAGGTTTCCAGGAAGATGGGGCACTTGCAGTCCGGCACCATCTTAGTCTTCTGTCGACCTCCAGGATCATCATCAGGTACCATTCCCACCTGAGAGAACACACCCTAAGAGCTCCATTCAATCAAACCAGCATTATGGTATTTTACACAGAACCTCGTTTTCTCCGTAATATGGATTAAATGCAGTCACAAATGTGTGTGGACAGTGTTTTGTGAACAAAGACTCTTTATAAGGGTTGCTCTGGCGGGCTGGGACTGGAATTTCCAGACTGAGACAAACACAGTAAGAGACAGTATTCACACCGGCATATACTTTGTGTAGACACAGGACAGGAGACTAGAGGTCAGAGTCTGTGACAGGACGGCATGTCCTCCACGTCTGTCTCCCATCCTCTCGCACACACACACCAACACACACAAATGCATAGACGCAGACGCACAAACACACACGCAGACACACACAAATGCACAATATAATACCGCCGGCACCAATCCGCCTGACCTGTGCCAAGGTTTGCTGAGAGATGAAACCGGTAATCAAAAGCCACATAACTACTGCTACTAGTTGATCAGCCCCATTGAAAACTGAAAATGGAGGTATCTGGAGTGTGTGTGCAAGTTTTTCTTCCAGCCCTGCATTAACACACCTGATTAAACTCATCTGAGTCTAGATTGAATACCATGATTGGTTGATTGGTCTGGAACTGAAGCATGCACATGCTGCTGTGCAGGGTCACATACCTTTAACATACGAGTCATGTGTGAGGCCCTTCGCCTCCAATAACTGTGGGTACAAGATTGGGTACATGGAAATGAATAATTCACAGCAAACAATGAAATACCATCAGGACAATAAATGGGACATATTAGTTGTGTGACCACCTGCTCTCACAGTCTCAGGTCGAAATTAGACATTCATCCATAATTCTCAAACGTCAAATTTAGAAGTGTTTAAGGTTTCACTTAGGCATTACAGTTTTTCTCAGTCACTTTGGTGCATTTTTCACATCATCCCTAACATGTGCAAAATAACAAGTGCATTTCTCAGAACAATTTGTACAAACTGCAATATACAATAGATATGTTTCTAAAGCTAGTCAGTCACTAAAAATCCTTAGTACATCTCTCAAAAGTAAATATTCATGCCAATGATCATGTCAGTGTCATCAGAATGATAAGTCATTGAGTCATTGTTCACGAACAAGGTCGTCAAAATGTTTAGGCATGTTGTCAATGTAACTGTGTACTTTGACAGTATTACCTGATGTAAACTTAGGCTACAGTTTGGATGACAGTTACTGCATTGAAAATGCACAAGGCTGCATTTCTATGGCATATATCAATTTCAACAGTACTATTTACATATTACTGTATGTGTGGGTTATTGATTGAAAGAGACTGGACAACCAAAGGGGCACAAAGGAAATAGAAAGAAACACAGGAAACCACCCCTAAGGCACAACTTTGCCCGCAGCACTGTTGTGCTGTCTCTACACATTCAGACGTTCCTGTCTGTCGGCCCACATATTCTCATCCACATCACACTGGATATTTTCCCTTCCAATGCAACATGGAAAGAATCTTTTGGAATGCCTTATCCATCCTCTGCAGGCATCTACTGTGATGTCCTCACATGCTGCATCCATTGCAGCCAGCAGGGTCATCTGTGTGTGTGGCTGACGATCGTACACCTTCCACCTCCATGCTGAAAATAACTCTTCAATTGGGTTAAGGAATGGTGAATAAGGTGGGAGGAATTCTATGAGCATCCTCGGGTGGGTCACAAACCATTGCCTTATGATGTTTGATCGATGGAAACTCACATTATCACAAATGACCACAAATCCACATTCGCTCTGTGACCGATGATATTCCGACCCCGCCTTCTGCATTTGGTCAGGTTGAAGCCAGCCTCATCCATGTATACAAAGTTGTGAGAGGGTTCACTTGATTCCAACTCCATTATACGCTATATCCCAGAACACACAGTTGAATTTGTTTTGGTAAGAAAGAGTGACATAAAATGTACATATATTGCATGTTCCTTCCACAGCAATGGAAATGTGTGCAGTTTATGCTTACTGTACTATGTATCACTATAAAATGTTGCTGTAAAGTAGTTACATAGATATATGTTTTACCTGTGCATACTGGTACCGTAGCTCCTTCACTCTGTCCTCATTCCTTTGGAATGGTACACGGTACAGCTGTTTCATACTCATCTGGTTTCTATGCAGCACCCTGTCGATGGTTGAGATGCTAACCGTATGGATGTTTTCAAAGACATCGTTGTCTTCTATAATGGTCCTTTGTATTTCCCTGAGTCTCATGGCATTGTTTGTTTGGACCATGGTGCAAATAGCCCCCTCCTGTTGAGGTGTGAAAAGGCGTCCTCTTCCACCTGTTTGAGGTAATCTTGCAGTCCTATGTGGGAAAAATACAGTGATGCATCGCACACTTTCACATAGACAAAAACTATGCGAACACACATTTTACTGTAAAACATACAGGTGGGTGCATGTAAGGTGCAGTATGTATCTGTATAGAGTATATTTCTGTATGCTGTGAAATACAAGTGGACTACTGTAATATGAAGCATTGTAGGAAGTATACAGTATACTGCTTATATACAGTAACTGTGCACTGTACATTGGTGGACATACCTGTTCTCTCTTCGAAACGTTTGAACTATTGAGGACACGGTTGACAGTATTCGGCTGCACCCTTCGACCCGCCTCAGCCATTGTAAGGCCATGATTGACAACATGGTCTACAATAGTGGCCCTTGTGTCTACAGATATGTCCTCTTCTGCCTCTTCCTCTGTTTTGCCTTCCACCACTCATCCTTGCTCCTCTTCTTCCTCCTCTTGGCTGTTGACCCTGTTCGTTTCCTGGTCCATCCATTATTGGAAAATTGCAACTCTGTGTTGTGGTCTGTCTATATATGCTTGCCAATTGATTCTTCATGAGATGCACCTTTGAGCAATTTAGACAACTGGTTGATTGAACTAACACTTTTACATTCCTTCATGAGTGAGGGTCAATTTCACCTGCACGATTCATCAATTCACGTTTTTGTACAAAAGGTCTAATAGAAATGTGTAAAACTACGCTTGACAGTTTATGACAAATAGATATACAATATACAAATACAATTTTGCATGTAATGGCTTATGTAAGGAACTAATGCCTAGATTTTGTGAAGGGTAAGACTATTCAACAGAGAACCATCTACTATATTTTGACCAACATGACATGAGCAATTGATAATGTAGAAAAAAAGCTGACACTTGTACATTATCAATTGCAATTTGTTCAAAGGAATAAGAAATTGCTTTAATGATGTGCACAAGTGACTAGATGATTTGGAATTTGTACAAGTAGTATCAAGAATTGCACTTTTGATCTAAGAAATGCACCAAAGCGACTGATAAAAACTGTAACTGTAAGGTTAGGGTTAAGTTCGGGCATTAACTCCAAATTCTAGAGGTTAGGCGTTAACTCCGAATGGTTAAGGTAAGGGTTAAGGTTTGGGATAGGCTTGAAACAAAAATGTATAAAACAACATTCTCTTGTTGTTTTCAAACTTGCAACCTTTGGAATCAGAGGCAGATGCTTACACCCATCCACAACATCAGCAAAAACAAAACCTACTTGAAGGTAACAGCTCTCACTGTTGCCCCTAGTGGCCAGTTTCCACGTCATCTCCCGACGTCCTCAGACATGGATGGATGTTGAATACTGACCTGTATCATGAGTGACCTGGCTACTCTGTTATTCAGTGAACATATTTGTACACATGTATGGTGAGAGGTTAGGGCAACGGGAGAAGTAGAATTAATCCCTTTCATATCAGAAGGAACACAGTATAGCTGGGGACACATTACATTGAGGAGATATGTTCTGGAAACCCAGTGAGACTTCAAACCCATCGATCCCGCTTCAAAGCAATGCTGTCACTGTGTATGTGTGCGTGTGCATGGGTGCCTGTGTGTTTGTGTTTGTGTGTGTGCGATTGCAAGAAAAGGTGTCTGAAGGTGAGAGGCGTGTGGGAGACAACCAAGAAACTTGACAGGAGTTGTGGCCTGAAACAAAATGTTTCACCTCGAAAAAAGGGTTTGTGTTTCCTATCTGCTGCCCAGTTTAGCGAGGCAGGCAGACAGAGTACTGAATTACTCAAGGCCTAAGTTCTGAGAGCTTAAACAGCTGTGTGTGTGTGTGTATGTGCGTGTCCATGTTTCTGACAGAGGCAGCACAAACACACACACAGTCTGGCTTCTGACTTGAGCTGGGTTGACATGTTCCCTTTGTGTTTTCCCTTCAGGCTGCTGAGGGGCTTTCCACCACAGCAACACAAGGGAAAACACAGAAACAGAGAGAGAGGAGAGCTACATGCCAATGCAAAATAGCTGGAAAGAAAGACAGAAACCATTCAGAAACACCACTAAGATACGCATAAAGAAATTCACAATTGTCATACTAAGCCCAATTTATATTCTATATTCTACGAATGAAATGTATATTAAATAACCTACCATATTCATAAGTTGCACACTATTAAACCCATTGAACATTGTTTAAAGAAGACAACTGTTTATACTGTATGTCTGTGGAGGAGGTGACAACATAGAGCCTGCTGATTGGAGGATGATATCCTAGTACGTTTGTGACTAGAGGGAGTACAGCAACGACCAAAAGTAACTTTTCGTAGCAGGTTAGAAGAGCACTTCAGCTAACCCTAACCCTTTTCTTAATCTTAACCTAAGTCTCCTAACCTGCCCCGTTAATTATCCTAACCTGCTGCATAAATTTTCCTAACCTGTTATGAAAAATAAGACTTTCTGCCGTAGCTGTACACACTCTAGTTAGAACCTCCTGGTACTCACCATGAACGATAAGGAGTCCATCCTCTGGGATGAATGACAGCTTCAGTTGACCTATGGGCAGAGAGCAGACAAGAAAAGATTCCTAATGATTAGGTCAAACATAGCAGTGCACCCATGTACAACTATGTTAGCTTCCTCTAGTCTAGTCCAGAACAATATGCGTGCTTAACCGCTGGGCCTAATAGAGCATAAATAATAGAGCATAAATATTTGCTTTCAGTCTCTGGATTTCCTTTTTCTATCTCCAGGATCTGAGATAAGAATATTTCCTATGTAGTGCGGAAGGAAGGGTGAGGGTAAAGTGGAGAAACATTCCCTTAGAGATCACTTTAAATAACAAATAGGAGATCTGCACTGTCATTAACACAAGTAAGTCAGTGTGGTATTGTGTTCTTGACTTAAGCAGGATAGGTGCTGGGAGCTGGCAGTGCCCTCACACAAAGCAAACAGCGTTGGCAGAGTTGACAAAGAGTCTGGGACTCTGTGTGTTAGCCTATCAACCATGCTGCTATTTACCCTGTGTGCTATTGACTTTGGCATTGTAGCTACAACTAAATCCCCACACCAGTGGAGGGTCCTCACAAGAGGAAGAGGGGGATCAAAACATTTACAAAGTCAACCATGCTGCTTAAATAAAACTACACTAAATATAATCACATCACCAAATAACTGATTAAAACAGACCATTTTTATTCTACAGTAGCCTCAACAGCACTCTGGATGGTAGCACCACGGTGTAGCACGAGGACAGCTAACTTCTGTCCTCCTCTGGGTACATTAACTTCAATACAAAACCTAGGAGGCTCATCATTCTCACCGCCTTCCAGAGACTTACACAGTAATTATGACAACTTCCAGAGGATGTCCTCCAGCCTATCAGAGCTCTTGCAACATGAACTGACATGTTGTCCACCCAATCAAAGGATCAGTGAATTAATCTAGGACTGAAAGCATAAACTACAGCTAGCTAGCAATGCAGTGTATAAAATGTGGTGAGTAGTTGACTAAAAAGAGAGAGAAAGACAATAGATGAACAGTTTGATCAAATTCATTTCTTCCTAAATTAAGGAGAGGCAAGAGGGAAATAGAGCGAGAGAGAGTGTCATTTTCTTTCACTTTCAGTTTCACTTACTTAGCTAGCAAATGCAGCTAGCTAGTTTAGCCTGCTGAAACGCTCTGCTCGAACAGAGGGATGCTATGTTAGCTAGCTGGCTATGACTTTCCGACACAACACTCAAACTTTTCCAAGTCAAGGTATGTTTTTGGTATTACTAATTTATTGCCACCGGTGTAACTGCAGGCCGGTGTAACTGCTTACTGACTGTACTCTGTGAACTCTGTTTACGTGTGATCAGGGGTGTATTCATTCTGCAGATTCTGTTGAAAAACGTTTCTTAAATGGGAGCAAACGGAACGAAATGGGTATAAACATACCTGAATTTGTCCTACATATCAGATAGATGCAGGCAAGAGTGTGCAAGGCGGTGTTGCATGTCATGGTCTGTCACCTCAAAGGTGTCTCTTGACCTGTGTGCATCTATGTTGTAAACCTTTATTCATAGACTAGGTTGTGTCAACCGCATGATGGGTATAGGGAAAATGTGAGTAAGATGTAGTTGCCTAAACCTATCGCTGTTTCATCAAACTAGGTGAATGGAATATGAATGAGAGTCATCCAATATGCTGTAATAGAAGAAAAAAAGTGCTCAGGAAAAAAGCCATGCCAACATTGAAGTAGACTGTAGTTTGCCCTGTATTTGTCCTGTCACAGTTTGGAAACACTGGTTTAAGAATGTGGTGGGTCACTAGAAGGGGGGATAGGTGGGTCACAATCCCTAAATCTTTGGGAACTATGGTCTGGGCTGGTGAGACTCGAGGAAACTGCATGGACATGGAAAGGAGGTTTTTAAGAGACAGAAGTACCAGAACAGAGGCAAGGGAGTAAAGGAGTGCAGTGTTTCGGAAAGACAGGGGAGCTCACAGCGAATGCGAGTGGGAGTGTTGCTTTTTGGAAGCAAAGGGCAAAGCCTGAAAGAGAGAGAGTGAATTAATAGAGCATGGCAGATGAGGGCACACTATGGCTCAGCGCTCTACACCCGACAAACCCTGCTGCTACTGCTTTACAAAGAGGACACACACATACGCACAAATAGGCAAACACATACACATACACATACACTTCCTCTACCCCCTTTTCCTCCACAATTCTGATTTTGTCTCATCGCTGCAACTCCCCAACAGGCTCGGAGGCAAAGGTTGAGTCACGCATCCTCCGAAGTCAGCCACACCAATGTGTCGGAGGGAACACCGTTCAACTGACAACCGAGGTCAGCCTGCAGGCCGCCGGCCCCCACAAGGAGTCACTAGAGTGCGATGAGCCAAGTAAAGCCCCCCTAACCCGGGTGATGCTGGGACAATTGTGTGACTCCCGATCACGGCTGGTTGTGACAGCCCGGGAACGAACCCGGATCTGTAGTAACGCCTCAAGCACTCTGATGCAGTGCCGTAGACCACTACGCCACTGGGGAGTCCCCACACAACAGAGTTTTATAACACCTTGATTAGTCTTATTTACATCAAACCCTTTGATGCCTTTGTGCACCTGCAAATCAAATATAACTTATTGCCTTTCACACACTTGCTTCATTTCCAAACCTTTAAACACATTAGCTTTAAAGATCAACCTCAGTTGGTGGAAGTACTTTGATGCTAGCTACTCCTAATGCTTGAATGAGGAGCTTAGCTAAGGAGCTCCTAAGGAACAGAGTGAGGTATGGACACCATAGAATAAACACCAGCTGACTATACAGTAACAACAGAATGAGATTGAATCAATGCTATCAAATAGACCCACTAGACAACCAGGTTATTGTTGAGTACCAAGAACACTTATAAAATAAGACTTAACTGGCTAAATCAAACTGATAAGGTAAATAGTCACCAACCTACCCTATTCCCCAAAAAAACAAAAAACAATGGGAATTCTAGAACACTACAAGCAGAGCCGGCTCTACGGGGTGGCAAAGCCGGGCATAGACCCCTCAGATAGAATTTGTTCCCCTCCCCTCAGTTTTGTTTCCTCATAAACATAACAAATGGTATATGAATTGCAATCACTGGTTTTGCCAATGTAGCATTTTCGGGCCTGCCAGCAGTGTAGAATGGGACAGAGGCTATGCCGGGTGTGTGCTCATAATCTGAAAACGTGGAAGGAAGAAGGGATTTTATCATGTAATATTTCGGAGTTAAAATCCTAAAATGCATTCAGTTTGGGCACCTAGCCATCCAATGTCATAAGGTACCACCTTCATTAACTTTTTTAATTTTTAGGAACATCATTGGATCCCACTCAGAGCGGGGTCAAATTGACTGTTTTTTTTCTCACAAAAAGGGAAAAAAGTTGTCAGACAGCTACAGCTAATAATAGACCTAGCTAGAAGCTACTAGCATCGTTAAGTTTTAGTAGCGGTGAGCTGAATAATTATAGCTAGTTAATCAGCATGGACATCTGAAAATAGCTGGGCAAATAACAAAAAAAACTGAGGACCACCATGTTGAGTGTGATGCTGAGTTCGCCAAGCAGAAAATGTAATACCCGCCCATCCCCCACGTTGCCTGCTGACCACCAAGGTGGAGGAGCCAAGCAGCCTACTGGCCCGACCACCAAGGTGGAGGAGCCAAGCAGCAAATGTAATACCCGCCCATCCCCCACGCTGCCTGCTGACCACCAAGGTGGAGGAGCCAAGCAGCCTGCTGGCCCGACCACCAAGGTGGAGGAGCCATGTAGCAAATGTAATACCCGCCCATCCCCCACATTGCCTGCTGACCAACAAGATTGAGATGAGCCAGGGGCTAGTACCAACAGCACGAGAGTAAAATCACAACAAGCACCTGCACCTCCATTACCCTAGCCACTTGCACCTGACGACCTGTTGGATCTAACCAAAACTGAAGCAGCAGAAACAGGGTATATTGGTTCTTACTAAGTGAAATCGCAACCACAGCCAGGAACAACAAATGGTCCCCACTCAGTGTTATTCAAATATACGGCGGGCCTTTGTCAGCAATAGGGAGTTCCATGTTGAGGCATATATCTGTACCTGGGGCAAAGACTTTGTGTTTTTCTATGGCAAAAGTTCAGGATATGACCAGGTTACTTCTGGAGGCTGTGAGTTAGTCACCAGGGGCTGATACTGTCATGGTTCATGTGGGGTCAAATTACATTATGAAGGGCCGCTCAGAGCAGCTGAAGATGGATTTTAAAGAACTGATTGTGTCTAATTGACACCAACAATACGCCCCATAACATCTGGCCCTCTGCCCTCCCTAAATCGTGGCATTGAACGGTTCAGCAGAATTTTAGCTCTCCATAACTGGCTACTATTGCAGCTCTGTGGGTGTAACATTTATTTACAATGTTGATACCTTCTGGAAACAAAGCTCGTATTATAAGGAGGATGGGATCCACTCAAGTAATATGGCTACAGGTTTATCTGCCTCACCTAAAGCCCATTCTGGTGGGAAGCTGCAATAGACCACCAAGTGCTAACAATCAGTATCTGGATAACATCTGTGAAATGCTTGATAATGTATGTGATATCTATAGAGAGGTATACTTTCTGTGTGACTTAAATGTTGACTGGCTTTCATCAGGCTGGCCACTCAAGAGAAAGCTTGAAACTGTAAGTGCCTCCAACCTGGTTCAGGTTATCAATCAACCTACCAGGGTAGTTACAAACAGCACAGGAATGAATTCATCAACATGTATTGATCATATCTTTACTAATGCTGCAGACATTTGTTTGAAAGCAGTACACAAATCCATTGGATGTAGTGATCACAATTTAGCAGCCATATCTAGGGAAACCAAAGTTTCAAAGGCTAGGCCTAATATTGTGAATAAGAGGTCATACAATACGGATTTGTAGGGATTCCTATGTTGTTGATGTGAAGAATATTTGTTGGTCCGTGGTGTGTAATGACGAGCAACCAGATGCTGCACTTGACACATTTATTAAATTGCTTATCCCAGTTATTAATAAGCACGAACTCATTAAGAAAATGACTTAAAAACTATTAAATCACTGTGGATTGATGAGGAATTGAACAGTTGTATGGTTGAGAGGGATGAGGCAAAAGAGATGGAAAAAAGGTCTGGCTGTACAACCGATTGGCAAACGTACTGCAAATTGAGAAATCATGTGACTAAACTGAATAAAAAAGAAGAAACTACACTATGAAACAAATATAAATGACATAAAGAATGATAGTAAAAAGCTTTGGAGAACCTAAAATAAGATTTGGGGCAAAAAGGCAAACTCCGCTCCATCATTCATTGAATTAGATGGCTCATTTATCACAAAACCAACTGATATTGCCAACTTCTTTAATTCATTTTTCATTGTCAAGATTAACAATCTTAGGCATCACATGCCAGCAACAAATGCTGACACTACACATCCAAGTATATCTGACCAATTTCTGAAAGACAAGTATTTGTCATGTATACTCCCCTTCCGGCTCTCGAGGTCGTCAGGCTGCTGGTTATTAAGCACACCTGTCACCTTCATTACGCGCATCAGCACCTCATCAGACTCAATCACCTCCCTGATTACCTTCCCTATATATGTCACTCCCTTTGGTTCTTTCCCTAGCGTTATTGTTTCTGTTCCGTTGCTTCATGTCTGTACGGTACTTGTGTTTCTTGTTTTGGTCCTTGTGTTATTTCTTATTAAAAGTCACTCCCTGAACTTGCTTCCCAACTCCCAGCGTACACGTTACAGAATAATGCATCACCAAAGGGGAGCATCAGGGAATTTTTGTTTTTTTGTGAATGTAGGTGACGTCAAGTCCGGGTGCCGCTACTGGAGCAGCTGGCTCAGCTGGCTCGTCAGGCTCCCATGCCTCAGCTGGTTCGTCATGTTCACAAGACGCGGTTGGCTCGGCAGGCTCCCTCTAGTCGGCGTCCTGTGGCTAGAGCCGCGCATCAGGGAGGGGCTACTGAAACATATACTCCCCTTGAGGTAGTCAGGCTGGTCATTATTACGCACACCAGTAACTATCATTACGTGCATCAGCACCTCATAAGACTCACCTGGTCTCAATCACCTGCCTGATTACCTTCCCTATATATGTCACTTCCTTTGGTTCTTTCCATAGGTGACGGGAGCTGGGTGGTCCATGGAGCCGCCATGTTGTCGGAGTGAAAGCTTCGAAGTCTGGAAAGAGAACCGGGACAGGGAGATTTCCGAGGAAGCGGACTGGTGTGAATTGTATTGGAAGGTCAGAAGGCCCAGCTGCATTGTTGTCGGCACGTAATTGGGGACATAAGCAGAGTGAGGAGAAAGCAAGTGCAAGATGGGTGTCAGGGAAGGAGCAGCAGTATTATCATAAGGAGACATGTACTTGGAAAATGGAGGAGGAATGGAGGGAAAAAAGAGAGGGAGAAGAGGTGAGGGAGAGGGAAGAAGAGGGTGAGTTGAGTCGGATGAAAATGGTGGACAAAAGGGGGATGGTTTGTCAAAGAAGAATGGTAGAAAGTGTAAGCAGAGGGAGCTGAAGACAGGAGGAGAAATGGAAGTAAATGAGAGTGAAGTATCAGAGGTGGTAGGTGTGGTGAAGTTATCAGAGACCGAGGTATTACCGAGGATCAGAATAAAGAGTCTGTGACAGTAGAAGTAAAGTTTATGGAAAAACACTCTTGCCTTTTCACTGATCCATTTGTCGTTTCACAGTTGAGGAAAAAATAGTTGGGTCATGTGGTGAAGGTAACTGGAAGTGGTCTAGTGATAATGATAATGATAATTTTTTGTGTTTTTTTGTGGGCGAGGAAGAATGCTCTCGAAATACAACGAATGGGGGCAAGAAAAGTGAATTGTTTCGTTCTCAGGAAAAGGGCACCAATGAAAGGAGTGATAACTTGGGAAGCAGTAGATAAAAACGTTGACCAGCTGAGGGCAAAGATTCCCGGTGTATGTGATGCTCGTCGTTTGATGCGACGACAGGGAGGCGAGAGCGGGGAAACAGAAGATTCATTAAGATGTTACAGGTGTCAAGCTTATGGGCATGTGGCAGCAGTGTGTAGGAGGGAGGGTCCTAGGTGTGAGAAGTGTGCAGAAGGGCATGTGGCAGCAGTGTGTAGGAGGGAGGGTCCTAGGTGTGAGAAGTGTGCAGAAGGGCATGTGGCAGCAGTGTGTAGGAGGGAGGGTCCTAGGTGTGAGAAGTGTGCAAAAGTGCATGAGACAAAGGAATGTGTAGCATTGGGGAAAGTAGTGGAATGTGTTAATTGTAGAGGTGCCCATGGAGCTGGGGATCAGAAATGTCCCGTGCGAGAGAGGCAGGTTGAGGTTTCCAGGGTTAGAGTAGAGCAGAAGTTGTCATATGCTGAGGCAGTGAAGAAAGTAGAGGAAGATGGGTTAAGGGGGAGGAGTGGTGAGAGTAGTAGAGATATACCAGTACAGAGGGATAGGGCAAGAAGTGAAATATGTTTCAGTAGGATTCTATTGCTAGCATTTATAGCGATAGTTATTAATTGTACTGCGGGGATGGGTCGGAAGTCTCAGAAAATGGAGGCTGTGGTGGCAGCTGCAGAGAGGTATTTGGGTGTGTGAGACTTGACAGCAGAAGAGTTACCGGGTGTGTTAAGTGGTGATGTCCCATCCGTTCAGGGTGATGGCATGAGGTAGGAATAAATACATAGAGTGGTGTTCATTTTATTTTATAGTATATAATATATTTTGAAATTAGTGAGTATAGTGTTAGATGGTAGGGTATTTATTTAGTACATTCTTCTTCTTCAAGTAAATTATAATGGAGTTGTACTCCAGTCTAGTATGTGGCGGTAATGCAACAAATTGGATGCCAACCTCCGTTAAATCTCATAGAAGTAGAAGAAGAAAAAGTTTGTTTATGTTCTGTTTCATGTCTGTACACTGCTCGTGTTTCTTGTTTTGTTCCTTGTGTTATTTATTATAAAAAGTCACTCCCTGAACTTAACATAAGTGTAGAAGAGGGGGGGAAAAAATGATAATTTTCTATCAACAATGAAAAGCCCTGACAAGGTCTGAAAACCTGGATAGAAAATTACTGAGGACTATATTGCCAAGTCCAGAACAGACTATGGAAGGTGTACAGTATTACATATTGTAGAGCCATGACTAAATGAAACGCTATTCCACATCAAGTAACTCATGCCAGCATTAAAATTAGATTTTAAACAGATAAAAATACACCTTATGGAACAGCAGGAACTGTGAAGCAACACAAACATAGACACATGCATACAAACACACGATAACATACACACTATACACACATGTACACATGGATTTTGTGTGATAGAGTAGAGGGCAAACACTTAATGTGTTGTGAAATCTGTTATGAATGTATTGTAAGGAAAACAACTACCCACAACCCATAGTGGGAAAACAGGCTGCCTAAGTATGGTTCTCAGAGACAACGATAGCCAGCTGCCTCTGATTGGAAACCATACCAGGCCAAACCAATAGAAATAGAAAACATAGAACACAAATCATAGAATTCCCACCCCAACTCACGCCCTGACCAAACTAAAATAGAGACATAAAAAAGGAACTAAGGTCTGGACGTGACAGTGGGCCGCAAATCCTTCTTGTTTTATTTTTTTATTTATATTTAATGACGGTTGTTGATGTGTACGGCTACATTTTAGATACATTTCTGTACATTTGTACAGTAGTAGGACCAATCTACATTGTGTTTTTAGGGCTCTAATGCTCCATTAATTTAAAATGCCCCCTCGGGCATGTCATCCTGGAGCTGGACCTGTCTACAAGATGCTACTCTCACTGCCATCACCTGGACATTCAATTAAAAAGCAGAATCTGAAGGGTATCACTGGTTGAAACCAGAATAAACAGATACAGGAAATAAAGAGAGAAGGCATTCAAGGCTTAGCCAACTGTATGTGCATACCTGGGGTAGTACTAGGAGTAATACCATTTCCTGCCCTGGCTGTGTCTGTGGCAGCAGCATGGCACAACTGGAGTGTTGTTTAATAGCCTGCCATGGTGTTAGGATGGCGGGAGGTCAGGGGGAAAGACCCAGTGCCTGAGGTAAATCAGTCCAGAGAGGAGCACTGTGCTGGTGACAGGGAGACTTCTAGCAATGGGAATGTATCTGAAACACCTGTTACAGACATGCCAGTTTCCATAGTGATGGTCCACGCACCAGCCCTCTGGTAGCAGCTCCCCGCACCTGGCTTCCTGTGCGTGTAAATAGCATCAAACATTTCCTTCGACTGATCAGCTGACATCTCTTCCTGTGCGTGTTGGCGAAAGGCTGCTGGGTAGACCAGACCGTGCAGGCGCGCTGGAGCTCTTGAGCACCGAGCCTGCCCAACCTTACCTGGTTGAATACTCACGGTCGCTCTGCCAGTGCAGCGAGGTGGAATAGCCCGCACTGGGCTATGCAGGCGAACCGGGGACACCGTGCGCAAGGCTGGTGCCATGTAAACCGGCCTAAGGAGACGCACTGGGGATCAGATGCGTAGAGCCGGCTTCATGGCATTTGGCTCGACGCTCACTCTCGCCCGGCCGATACGCAGAGCTGGAATATACCGCACCCGGGCTATGCACCAGCACTGGGGACACCGTGCGCACCACAGCATAACACGGTGCCTGCCCGGTCTCTCTAGCCCCCCGGTAACCACAGGAAGTTGGCGTAGGTCTCCTACCTAGCGTCGCCCTACTCCCTGTGAGCCTCCCCCAAGTAATGTTTCTGTCACGGTTTTCTGTAGGCAAAGGAGATTCGGACCAAAATGCGGCGTGTCTATTGCATGCATGTTTAATGAAACAAAAGTAAACACAAATCAAATACAAAACAACAAACGTAACAAGAAAACCGAAACAGCCTAATACTGGTGCAAACTAGCACACGACAGACATAAGGACAGGAAAAGGAACAATCACCCACAAAACCCAACACCAAACAAGCTACCTAAATATGGTTCCCAATCAGAGACAATGACTAACACCTGCCTCTGATTGAGAACCATATCAGGCCAAACACAGAAACAGACAAACAACATAGAATGCCCACTCAGATCACACCCTGACCATACAAAACATATAAACATACAAAGCAAGCTATGGTCAGGGTGTGACAGACTGCCATGCAATGGTTTATAATTGCATTACTTTATTAGAGTAGCCACATTTTTGTCACTAAGTTTTGGGCTTGTAAGAAACGTCCCATTTGAGATTGAACCACATGGATAGCCCTCGCAGAGAGCTGCCATTTGTTGGACAATTCAAGGAGAGTTGGGTTGAAACATGCTAAGACAAGGATAAACTGAATTGCTGAATTACTGGCATGATCACACAATTGACCACACAATTTATTTTCATAATGAGCAACAGCCATTGGTTTTCTACCAAAAATGCGCAAAGAGAATCCATTTAATAAACACAAGAGATCAGAATGGATGTAAGGGTGTTGCGGCAGTAGCAGTAACAGCGGCATCCAGTGGGAAAATCATGGTACTTTCAGACTCATTTATGGACTCAAATGGCACATTTCTCTAAACGGAGGGAGGGACGGGGGGGGGGGGGCATTGCCAGATTTGCAGGGAATACATTACAAAGGATGAAGAAACAAAACTCCCAAAGCAGCTCCATACTACTTGTCAGACAGAGAAATTATACTGTATGTTGGTTGTTGGGGTGGGATTGGCATGGTGTGTGGGGGGTGTGTGGGTGGCTTTTGATTGGATTCCTTATGTATTCATCTTTGTTACGAAGAATTATGGTCGAAATCGGATATTAAGTACTATATTTATTGAAGAATATATGAATCCTATGAATGAAAATGGCCAATTTGGATGCAATTAATTAACATCTCAGAGATCAAATTAGATTTCAACAGAATAATGTTTCAGGGATGCTAATCTTATCTGTTTTAAACAGAAACAATTTCAGAACAATCTGAGATGGTGGGTGTCATTGCTTGCTGAAATTACATGGAATGACCCAGGGGGAGACTGAGATAGACTAAAATAAAATAGGGCAGACTAGGAGAGACTGGCAACAATGGGCATCTATCTGTTTGACCTTTCTCTAGCATATCAGCTCCTAGCTCAATTAAGACTGGGAGCACTGGTGCCAGTCTCACACAGAGCAGGCCCAGCCACTGTAGCAAGGCAAACACACAGACAACAGTGGCTTGGGCAACACTACAGACAACATGGCTACCTTTCAATTTGAGGATGAAAGTTATGGTAACATCAGAGCCCTATTCATCTCAAATGAATTAAACAGAGTATGGCCAACACTTATGCAAGCCAAAGGACACATGTAAATATATGTTCAATTACACTTTAGTGGCATAGAGACAATGCAGTACATACAGTGCCTTGCGAAAGTATTCGGCCCCCTTGAACTTTGCGACCTTTTGCCACATTTCAGGCTTCAAACATAAAGATATAAAACTGTATTTTTTTGTGAAGAATCAACAACAAGAGGGACACAATCATGAAGTGGAACGACATTTATTGGATATTTCAAACTTTTTTAACTAATCAAAAACTGAAAAATTGTGAGTGCAAAATTATTCAGCCCCTTTACTTTCAGTGCAGCAAACGCTCTCCAGAAGTTCAATGAGGATCTCTGAATGATCCAATGTTGACCTAAATGACTAATGATGATAAATACAATCCACCTGTGTGTAATCAAGTCTCCGTATAATGCACCTGCACTGTGATAGTCTCAGAGGTCCGTTAAAAGCGCAGAGAGCATCATGAAGAACAAGGAACACACCAGGCAGGTCCGAGATACTGTTGTGAAGAAGTTTAAAGCCGGATTTGGATACAAAAAGATTTCCCAAGCTTTAAACATCCCAAGGAGCACTGTGCAAGCGATAATATTGAAATGGAAGGAGTATCAGACCACTGCAAATCTACCAAGACCTGGCCGTCCCTCTAAACCTTCAGCACATATAAGGAGAAGACTGATCAGAGATGCAGCCAAGAGGCCCATGATCACTCTGGATGAACTGCAGAGATCTACAGCTGAGGTGGGAGACTCTGTCCATAGGACAACAATCAGTCGTATATTGCACAAATCTGGCCTTTATGGAAGAGTGGCAGGAAGAAAGCCATTTCTTAAAGATATCCATAAAAAGTGTCGTTTAAAGTTTGCCACAAGCCACCTGGGAGACACACCAAACATGTGGAAGAAGGTGCTCTGGTCAGATGAAACCAAAATTGAACTTTTTGGCAACAATGCAAAACGTTATGTTTGGCGTAAAAGCAACACAGCTCATCACCCTGAACACACCATACCCACTGTCAAACATGGTGGTGGCAGCATCATGGTTTGGGCCTGCTTTTCTTCAGCAGGGACAGGGAAGATGGTTAAAATTGATGGGAAGATGGATGGAGCCAAATACTGGACCATTCTGGAAGAAAACCTGATGGAGTCTGCAAAAGACCTGAGACTGGGACGGAGATTTGTCTTCCAACAAGACAATGATCCAAAACATAAAGCAAAATCTGCAATGGAATGGTTCAAAAATCAACATATCCAGGTGTTAGAATGGCCAAGTCAAAGTCCAGACCTGAATCCAATCGAGAATCTGTGGAAAGAACTGAAAACTGCTGTTCACAAATGCTCACCATCCAACCTCACTGAGCTCGAGCTGTTTTGCAAGGAGGAATGGGAAAAAATTTCAGTCTCTCGATGTGCAAAACTGATAGAGACATACCCCAAGCGACTTACAGCTGTAATCGCAGCAAAAGGTGGCACTACAAAGTATTAACTTAAGGGGGGTGAATAATTTTGCACACCCAATTTTTCACTTTTTGATTTGTTAAAAAAGTTTGAAATATCCAATAAATGTCGTTCCACTTCATGATTGTGTCCCACTTGTTGTTGATTCTTCACAAAAAAAAATACAGTTTTATATCTTTATGTTTGAAGCCTGAAATGTGGCAAAAGGTCGTAAAGTTCAAGGGGGCCGAATACTTTCGCAAGGCACTGTATAAAACGCCGTCATACGTGGGCATATAGCGCAAGCATCACCAATTCTGGTCCTGAAGACTTTAGTCTGCATACACACTGTAGCTCTCAAGGACCAACGTTGTTGACCACTACACTACATATAGTACATGCTACACTTTAAAGGACCCAGCCACCCACCTGTCCTCTATACAGGATGTCTTATGCATAATTGGTCAAAGATAACGCCAACACAACAGCCTCAGCAGGCGGCCATCTTGCTCTCTCCTGTCAAACAGGCCTGTGAAGGCTACAAGCTGCTACATTTTACTGCAGGAGACAGCCAGCTAACTGTTGCTACAGTGAGACCTCATACCCTGGTAACCATCAACTGAATCCTGTCAGAACCCTTTTTCTGTCAGAAGAAAGAATCTGAATCGCTCCACTGCTTATCTGTCTATTTACATTTCAAAGGCTTGGCCAGAACAGCAACTAAACTCTGTCTTCACAGAATTGGCTTGTTTATGTGTAAACCATCTTTTGAAGGAGAGAAATGAGGATAGGAGTGAAATTGGAACTGTGGAAAGGTTGTCAGAAGATAAGCCATTTTGGAGAGAACCTCTGAGAGGACAGTGATTCATTCCATTTGTTAAAACGGAATGAAGGGTGGATTTGATGTGAGAGAATAGGACTTCTTAACTTCATAGCAGGAATTCAGAAACCTTGTACATGTACATTCTACAACATTATAAACTGAGTGGTTCGAGCCCTGAATGCTGAATGGCTGACAGCTATGGTATATCAGACCG
Organism: Oncorhynchus masou masou; assembly: GCF_036934945.1. Lineage (NCBI taxonomy): Eukaryota > Metazoa > Chordata > Actinopteri > Salmoniformes > Salmonidae > Oncorhynchus > Oncorhynchus masou. The sequence goes on from NC_088239.1 coordinate 58,728,811, forward strand.
TATACCACGGGTATGACAAAACATTTATTTGTACTGCTCTAATTACGTTGGTAACCATTTTATATTAGCAATAAGGCACCTCGGGTATTTGTGACATAAGGCCAATATACCACGGCTAAGGGATGTGTCCAGGCCCTCCACCATGCGTTGTTCCTAAGAACAGCCCTTAGCCGTGGTACATTGGCCATATACCACACATCCTCGGGCCTTATTGCTTAATGATACAGCCCCCAAAGTCAACTTCTTGTGCCTCAGCTGCCAAGGAGGGATTTCAATTAAATTCAACCAGAGTGCAGGGCATCCTCATGCAGTTTAAGCAGGAATCAAAGAGAGAACAAGCAGGAAAGGCTATCTTTTGTTGATGACTCCCCCATCCTGAGTGAGTCTAATCACATCTCATCCTCAAACTGCCCTGCAGACGAGCAGCCCCGAGAGGAGAGCCCCCCCCCCACCCCCCAGCACTGAATAGACTGAACCTCTGCACTGCTCCTCCATTGTTGAGAGATACATTTACAGACTGGAGAGAGAGATGGTGGAGCTCAGGGAGCTAGTCCACACATTCCAGACCGAAAAGACTTGTCACCAAAAGCACTCACAAACCTTTACAGATGCACAATCGAGAGCATCCTGTCGGGCTGTATCACCGCCTGGTACGGACCTGCTCCGCCCACAACCGCAAGGCTCTCCAGGGGGTAGTGAGGTCTGCACAACGTATCACCGGGGGCAAACTACCTGCCATCCAGGACACCCACACCACCCGATGTCACAGGAAGGCCATAAAGATCATCAAGGACAACATCCACCCAAGCCACTGCCTGTTCACCCCGCTATCATCCAGAAGGTGAGGTTAGCACAGGTGCATCAAAGCAGGGACCGAAAAACAGCGTCTATCTCAAGGCCATCAGACTGTTAAACAGCCACCACTAACATTGAGTGGCTGCTGCCAACATACTGACTCAACTCCAGACACTTTAATAATGGAAATTGATGTTAAACAAATGTATCACTAGCCACTTTAAACAATGCCACTTAATATAATGTTCACATACCCTACATTACTCATCTCATATGTATATACTGTACTCTATACCATCTACTGCCATCATTATGTAATACATGTATCACTAGCCACTTTAAACTATGCCACTTTTATGTTTACATACCCTACATTACTCATCTCATATGTATACACTGTACTCGATAACAACTACTGTATCTTGCCTATGCCGTTCTGTACCATCACTCATTCATATATCTTTATGTACATATTCTGTATCCCTTTAAACTTGTTTGTATAAGGTTGTATTTGTGGAATTGTTAGGTTAGATTACTCGTTGGTTACTACTGCATTGTCGGAACTAGAAGCACAAGCATTTCGCTACAATCGCATTAACATCTGCTAACCATGTGTATGTGACAAATAAATTTGAAATGATTTGATTTGACAGTGGCAGACCACGTGTAACAACACCTGCACAGGATTGGTACATCCGAACATCACACCTGCGGGACAGGTACAGGATGGCAACAACAACTGCCCGAGTTACACCAGGAACGCATAATCCCTCCATCAGTGCCCAGACTGTCCGCAATAGACTGAGAGAGGCTGGACTGAGGGCTTGTAAGGCCTGTTGTAAGGCAGGTCCTCACCAGACATCACCGGCAACAACGTCGCCTATGGGCACAAACCCACCGTCGCTGAACCAGACAAAAAGTGCTCTTCAATGACGAGTTGGGGTTTTGTCTCACCAGGGGTGATGGTCGGATTTGCGTTTATTGTCAAAGGAATGACCATTACACTGAGGCCTGTACTCTGGAGCGGGATTGATTTGGAGGTGCAGGGTCCATCATGGTCTGGGGCGGTATGTCACAGCATCATCGGACTGATCTTGTTGTCATTGCAGGCAATCTCAATGCTGTGCGTTATGGGGAAAACATCCTCCTCCCTCATGTGATACCCTTCCTGCAGGCTCATCCTGGCCAGCGAAGAGCTCGGATCTCAATCCCATTGAGCACGTCTGGGGCATGTTGGATCGGAGGGTGAGGGCTAGGGCAATTACCCCCAGAAATGTCCATAAACTTGCAGGTGCCTTGGTGGAAGAGTGGGGTAACATCTCACAGCAAGAACTGGCAAATCTGGTGCAGTCCATGAGGAGGAGATGCACTGCAGTACTTAATGCAGCTGGTGGCCACACCAGATACTGACTGTTACTTTTGATTTTGACCCCCCCTTTGTTTAGAAACACATTATTCCATTTCTGTTAGTCACATCTCTGTGGAACGTGTTCAGTTTATGTCTCAGTTGTTGAATCTTGTTATGTTCATACTAATATTTACACGTTAAGTTTGGTGAAAATGAACTCAGTTGACAGGGAGAGGACGTTTTCTTTTTTTGCAGAGTTTACACGAGGCAAGAAGGGCCTTCTACGCCATCAAAAGGAACATAACATTTGACATACCAATTATGATCTGGCTAAGAACCCATTGCCATTTATGGTTGTGAGGTCTGGGGTCCGCTTACCAACCAATAATTTACAAAATGGGAGAAACATGAAATTGAGACAGAAAACAGCAAAAAATATCCTCTGTGTGCAAAGTGAAACACCAAAAAATGCATGCAGAGCAGAATTAGGGCAAAACCCACTAATTATCAAAATCCAGAAAAGAGCCTTTAATTCTACAACATCTGAAAGGAAGTGATTCCCAAACCTCCCATAACAAAACCATCACCTACAGAGAGATGAACCTGGAGAAGAGTCCCCTAAGCAAGTTGGTCCTGGGGATCTGTTCACAAACACAAACAGACCACACAGAGTTTCAGGGCAGCAACACAATTAGACCCAACCAAATCATGAGAAAACAAAAAGATAATTACTTGACACATTGGGAAGAATTAACAAAAAAACTGAGCAAACAAGAATGCTTTTTGGCCATAAACAGAAAGTACAGAGTGGCATAATACCTAAGCAGCGAGATTTACCAGTTGCCACAAGAAAAGGGCAGCCAGACACATGACAGACTTTTTTAATTGAAACATCCAAATGTGGGTCTTTTACCAGATATTCATAACTGATTTTAAAAAATGGGTATTTCATAGCCTATAGATCATAGATCATATTCTGCCCTTATGAAAGCATTTATTTTAGGCCATATAAAGAACAGCTATGCATTATTTAATGAAAAGCAGCAAACAGACACATTGTTTCACATGCTTAATAAAATACTCAAACAGAAACAGGCAATAGGCTACACAGCTGGTTTTACAGTTCCCCTGCCAAATAGCCCCGCCTACAAGGAAACTCGACATACAGTGGCAAGAAAAAGTGTGACCCCTTTGGAATTACCTGCACTTCTGCCTAAATTGGTCACACAATTTGACCTGATCTTCATCTAAGTCACAACAACAGACAAACACATTCGTCTTAAACTAATAACACACAAACAATTATACGTTTTCATGCAGGGTGGAAAAAGTATGTAAACCCTTGAATTTAATAACTGGTTGACCCTCCATGGTAGCAATAAACTCAACCAAACGTTTTCTGTCGTTGCGGGTCAGACCTGCACAACGGTCAGGAGGAATTTTGGATCATTCCTCTTTTCAGTTCAGCAATAATCTTGGGATGTCTGGTGTGAACCGCACTCTTGAGGTCATGCCACAGCATCTCAATCAGGTTGAGGTCAAGACTATGATTGGGCCACTCTAGAAGGTGTATTTTCTTCTGTTGAAGCCATCCTGTTGTTGATTTACTTCTGTGTTTTGGGTCATTGTCCTGTTGCACCACCCAACTTCTGTTGAGCTTCAATTGGCAAACAGATAGCCTTACATTATCGTGCAAAATGTCTTGATAAACTTGGGAATACATTTTTCCGTCAATGATAGCAAGCTGTCCAGGCTCAAAGGCAGCAAAAAAGCCTCAAACCATGATGCTCCCTCCACCATACTTTACAGTTGGGATGAGGTTTTGATGTTGGTGTGCTGTGTCTTTTTTCTCAACACATAGTGTTGTGTCTTCCTTCCAAATAACTCAACTGTAGTTTCATCTGTCCACAGAATATTTTGCCAGTAGAGCTGTGGAACATCCAGATGCTCTTTTGCAAACTTCAGACGTGCAGCAATGGGTGTTTTTGGACAGCAGTGGCTTCTTCCGTAGTGTCCTCCCATGAACACCGTTCTTGTTTAGTGTTTAACATATCGTAGACTCATCAACAGAGATGTTAGCATATTCCAGAGATTTCTCTAAGTCTTTAGCTGACACTCTAGAATTCTTCTTAACCTCATTGAGCATTCTGCACTGTGCTCTTGCAGTCATCTTTGCAGGATGGTCACTCCTAGGGAGAGTAGCAACAGTGCTGAACTTTCTCCATTTATAGACAATTTGTCTTACCGTGGACTGATGAACATCAAGGCTTTTAGAGATACTTTTATAACCCTTTCCAGCTCTATGCAAGTCAACAATTCTTAATCTTGGGTCTTTTGAGATCTCTTTTGTTCGAGGCATGGTTCACATCAGGCAATGCTTTTGTGAATAGCAAACTAAAATTTTGTGAGTGTTATTTAAAGGGCAAGGCAGCTCTAACCTCCAATCCTCCAAACCTCCAAGCTCTAATCTCCAATCTCAGCTCAATGATTGTACTCCAGGTTAGCTGACTCCTGACTCCAACTTGCTTTTGGAGAAGTCATTAGCCTAGGGGTTCACATACTTTTTCCAACCTACACCGTGAATGTTTAAATGATGTATTCAATATAGACAAGAAAAATACAATACTTTGTGTGTTATTGGTTTAAGTAGAGTGTGTTTGTCTATTGTTGTGACTTGGATGAAGATCAGATCTAATTTTATGACCAATTTATGCAGAAATCCAGATAATTCCAAAGGGTTCACATACCTTTTCTTGCCACTGTATCTTGATGCCATTGAGTGCACAAGGGGGTCGGTGCACTGTGGCTCTTCCACAAAAAATGTTGCTCTAAAAAAACACACGAGAGAGAGAGAGAGAGAGAGAGAGAAAGAGAGACTATATGGGATTGAAACTCAGAGTCCAAACCTCATTTAGCATGCATTAATAAAGCCATGTAAAAAGCTGATCACACTCCACACATTAAATATTCCTCTACAAAGTGAAATATTCATGCTGCTTTGAGAATCAAAGCGACAACTCTCATTTAAAGGAAA
>NC_088239.1:58736487-58803987 GCF_036934945.1 Oncorhynchus masou masou
CCATGGGATGGAGGAAGATCGGTAAGGACATCCACCGACAGGTGCGACCAAGGCCGCTGTGGAACGGGTAAGGGGTGTGGCTTACCTCTGGGCAGGTGCCTAGGAGCCTTACACTGGGCGCACACACTGGACGCACACAGAGCAGGAGGAAACATATACCCTCACGTCCTTAGCCAAAGTGGGCCAACAGTACTTCCAACTCAGACAGCGCACTGTCCGACCTCTGGATGACCTGAGGAGGGTGACGTGTGGGACCAATAGATCAGCCGGTCACGGACAGCAGACGGAATGTACAAATGCCCAGAGGGACACTGGAGGGGAGTGGGCTCTGCAGGTAGCGCTTACTCAATATCCACGTCCAGCTCCTACACTACCGGCGCCACCAGGAGTATGGGAGTGGGATCCATGGGCCGCTCCTCTGTGTCATACAGCTGGGACAATGCGTCTGCCTTCACGTTCTGGGAGAATGGTCTGTAAGGAAGGGTAAACACAAAACTGGTGAAAAACATGGCCCACCTTGCCTGGCGAGGGTTCAGTCTCCTCGCTGCCCGGATGTACTCCAGATTGCGGTGGTCAGTCCAGATGAGAAAAGGGTGTTTAGCCCCCTCAAGCCAATGTCTCCACGCCTTCAAAGCCTTGACGAAAGCCAACAGCTCCCAGTCCCCCACGTCATATTTTCCCTCCCCCGGGCTGTGCTTCCTCGAGAAGAAGGCACAGGGGTGGAGCTTCGGTGGCGTAGCCATGTCTGCCTCAGCCGACCACTGCAAACGTACCGGTCCCCCCTTCAGCTGTGAGGTAATGGGAGCCGCTACCTGACCGTGGTGGGAGTCGGCCAATTATGCACGGCTGAAATGCGGTCACTCTCCATCTCCACCCCTGAGGTGGAAATGCAGTACCCTAGGAAGGAGACGGACTGCTGGAAAAACAAGCATTTCTCGGCCTTGTTGTATAGGTAATGCTCCAACAGCTTGACCAAGCACCCTGCGCACCAGGAACACATGCTCGGCGCTTGTAGCGGAGTATATCAGAATGTCATCAATATACACCACTACACCCTGCCGTGCAGGTCCCTGAAAATCTTGTCTACAAAGCCTTGGAAGACTGCATTGGAAGACTGCATTCATTAACCTGTACGGCATGATGAGGTACTCATAATGCCCTGAAGGTACTTATTACATGGTACTCATTACAGCCATGTAATACCCTTTGAACCTTAATCTGATTTTCAGCTGAGTTAAACACCTCATAAGTGAAATGTCAATAGCTAATGGACAGTGACTTGGCCTTTTTGGTTTTGGCTGGGTTTTATTTTCCCAGCTCGCCCAGTACAGCACCAGTGGTCTAATAAGTGGTCCCAGTGGTCCCTACTAATTCCTCCAGAAGGTGTCAGAATAAAGCCAGCTCTTAATTTAATGGAGAGATGAAGAGCTTTACAGGGACACAGATGACTCACAATGCATGCAGCCTCCTTTCTCACTGGCTCGCTACTGTACATAGTCCCACCCCAGTACTGACACCATAACCCACCGTATAGCCACCGTAACACACATACACACAAAATACTCATATGTAGGACATACCTTTCTGCAACCTCACCTCTCCTCACTCCCCTCTCTTGACAACATCACTGTGCTGGGGGAGGGGGAATAAGCACAGCCCAGGACAGAGTCTATCTCTGGGAATAGACTCAGACATCCCCCTGAGTCTGGCTGGGTAGACACAGGATATCCCCAGCAGCTATCTCATGTCATCTCATGTCAAGAATTAGACAGGGAAGGATAGGAAAAAGGATGTCAACAATGTCAAGATTCTCCAGAACTATAGTGAATTGAATTTAAGATAGACTTTCTGGCTGCCGTATCTAGTCATTGTCATATCTTGTAATTAATCTCAAACTAAATCCCCCTACATTCATGCATATTGTGGCACTTTCTTTCTCGCCTCCTTGATATTGTGAGAAGAAATACATCTGAGGGTGGAAAGGAAGATGTCAGACCTGGTTCAAAACTATATCCCTTTACTATGTGTCTCTCTACTCTGTGTCTCTCTACTCTGTCTCTCTACTCTGTGTCTCTCTACTCTGTCAGCCCGGTTCCCTCTGTAAGACATGGTTGGGTAGTGAGTGACACTTTGGGAAACTGGGGACTTACACAGTCAAGTCTCTTACCCTAAGGAATAGGTCAGGTGTTGTCAAGAGTCAAGACCAGAGTGCAACAGCGAGCAGAGCAAAGCTCTATAGATTCAAAGCCCAGCACAGGCACTTGCCCAGGGTGAGGCTGTGTGGAGATGAATAGGCATGGCTGGCTGCGGCTCCTTTCTTCCGAGTATCTGTCTTTTCCCCCGCCCACCCAACTTCTCCAGGAGAAACAGAGAGACAGCACAACCATCCTCTGTCTCCAATAGCCTTAGTAGGTGTTAGGCTTCTAGACTTCTAGGCTGGTTCTAGGCTAGTACTGTCTCTGATCGATTATCATCTATCTCTCTACAGTTCAGCTAGACTCTATGTTCCAAAAGTGGGAAATTGTATTACCAAATGATTCAAATCTATTAAGAGAATGCGATGAATAGTGGACGTCCATGTTCCAAGTAAAAATATGCTGAATTTTGTTTGATGTATTATTAACTCACCCATGTTGCCTTTATGTTTACAGTGTACTGCAGAAGTAGGCCCAGAACACGTGCCACTGCATATAAAAAATACATCTATAAAAAAATATACTCTTGCAGAAATTATTAGAGACAAACACTTCTGCAATGTTACATACACACATACAAATACAGTTCACTCTCACACACAACCCACAAGAGTACATGTTACACACACACACACACACACACTGGCCAGAAGGGTTCCACGTCATTCAGCCTCTCTCGTCTAGGTAGAGAGCGTGGAAGATGCAGAAGCCAAAACAACCCCGCCTAAATCAAGGCAACCCCACTGAACTTAAAGTGAGGGAGGAATAAAGAATGGGTCTTGGGCGAGGTGTGCCTGATGTATATGACAGTGGCCCCTTCACGGCTGGGTCTGGCCTAGCAAATCCACACTCAATGACATGATCTAATTAAGACTCACATAGAGCAGCTGAATTGAAAGGGCATTTTGGGAGATTGACGTCACTGCACTGTCAATGACACTGCGTCATTCAAATAGCATCTATGTCTAGACAGAGAGCGGAGACTGGATTTTTGTGTGTGTGCGTGCGTGCGTGCGTGCGTGCGTGTGTGAAGTGCCATCCACTTCCAAAGCCATAGTCTCAGTCCAGTCAATGAGGATTCAGTTCTCCTCATGTGTAAGGGGGTACATTGAGGTGTTTGTATAATGCAGCAACACCGACCTCATGTGGTGATGTTGGCACAGTACACAGACTGTACACACCAGACATCCGTACACGTAGTTCAAATCATAGAGAATGATAGAGGCCTCTAGTCGCTGAAAGGCCATATTAACATGGGCACCGCCATTGAGGGTTTCCACCACTTTAATGTAGTCAACTGGGTGGGACTTCCAACTTCATTGGCTGATCCCTCCTGGTGACCCTTTTGGAGTCATGTCCAACAGGATCATCAGGAGGGTTTAGCCAATCATGAAGAAAGAAATTGACTACTTAGTTCAAAATGGAGAAAGCCTCAATGGCGCTGCCCATTCTGTCCCAGACAGTATATTGGCACCGATACAAAGATGAGCCCTCTTTCTATCTCTATGCGCACAGATAGAACAATGAGCTTTGGCAATGGACTGTTTCTGTATGAGTTATCGAGGGATAGGCGCTCGAGTTTGAAGTGGATGGAGTACAGGGCTTAACTCCTTTCTGATTGATTAGAAGGCCATTCTAGAATGGACATTGAAACAAGATAACGGGACAGTTGGAAAAGATATCGGAACAGTTGGAAAAGAGATCCCGAACACTTTGCAATCAAGACCCAATAAGCTCCTACACATGAAGGCCGTACTTGTTACAAAGTTAGAGAAAGCTAAACCAACAACCACACATATCATCATGGATATAACCCGTTTTAACATGGACATTGCCCTTGAGGGCTTCCATCATGTTAAAGTAGTCAACTGGGCGGTATTCCTATGAGTTGGGAGCAAACAGCCAATGAAGAAGAAGAAAATTGACTGCTTTAAATTGGAGATGCCCATACTGTCAGACTCTATAATGGCACATATACAAAGATGAGTCCTCTATCAATGAGGAGGTTCGATTAATCTCGCCCGGGCGCCTGTGTAGGAGTGTTTTGCACTGGGTAAAAGTTCATTACATCAGTTTTGGAAGCGGGCTGCCTCCCAGGCATGAGCCAGGTGCCCTGTTCAAAGCCCACTGTGAAGTCGGCTCAAAACAAAGTAACATAGAAGCACGTGGAGTAATACGTAGGATTCTGTGTTGTCAAATGCAAAAGTGATTGCTTTTGAGTTTTGTTTGCCTTCCAAATATAAACGAATGAAAAATAAAAATTATTTTATGGAAAACATATGTTTTTTTATGTTTGGGATGGTGTCGCGAGACTATATCCTTATCTCACAGCAGCACTTGCTTCCCCAAAAATGTTAGGGCACACAATGGTCTGGTTTATGCATGAACTGATCATCTGAACTGGTGCCTTCCACAGAATAATGGAATTCCTTCCTGTGCAGGATCCAGAGCACAAAGCACAAGAAGAACTGTGGTCAATATGTATCTACTGCCAGTATAACAGACTAGGATATAAAATATATACCAAGAAAGCAAAAGTAACTGAACTAAATGACTATCGCCTCGTAGCACTCACTTCTGTCATCATGAAGTGCTATGAGAGGCTAAAAGGATCATATCACCTACACCTTACCTGACAACCGAGACCCACTTCAACTTGAATACCGCCCTAATAGATCCACAGACGATACAATCGCCATCACACTGCCCTATCCCTTCTGGAAAATAAGAATACCTATGTAAGTATGCTGTTCATTGACTATAGCTCAGCCTTCAACACCATAGTACTCTCCAAGCTCATCCTTAAGCTTGGGGCCCTGTGTCTGAACCCCGCCATGTGTAACTGGGCTGGACTTGGACTTCCTGACTGGCTGCCCCCAGGTGGTGAAGGTAGGAAACAACACCTCCACTACGCTGGTCCTCAACACAGGGGCTCCACAAGGGTGTATTCTCAGCCCCCTCCTGTACTCCCTGTTCACTCATGACTGCATGGCCACGCACACTTCCAACTCAATCATCAAGTTTTCAGACGACGCAAAAGTAGTAGGCCTGATTACCAACAATGACGAGGCAGCCTACAGGGAGGAGGTGAGGGCCCTGAGGGAGTGGTGCCAGGAAAATAATCTCTCCCTCCACAAAACAAAGGAGCTGATAGTGAAGACAGCAGAGGGAACACACCCCCATACACATCGACGGGGCCGCAGTGGAGAAAGTGAAAAGCTTCCAAGTTCCTCGGCATACACATCACTGACAATCTGACATGGTCCACCCACACAGACAGTGTGATGAAGAAGGTACAACAGCGCCTCTTCGACCTCAGAAGGTTGAAGAAATTTGCCTTGGCCCCTAAGACCCTCACAAACTTGAACAGATGCACCATTGAGAGCATCCTGTTAGGCTGTATCATCGCCTGGTACGGCAACTGCACCACCCAAAACTTCAGGGCTCTGCAGAGATGGGTGCGGTCTGCCTAACGCATCACCGTGGGAACACTGCCTGCCCTCCAGGCCACCTACAGCACCCGATGTCACAGGAAGGCCAAAAAGATAAATCACACAAGCCATGGCCTGTTCATCCCGCTATCATCCAGAAGGTGAGGTCAGTACAGATTCATCAAAGCTGGGACCGACAGACTGAAAAACAGCTTCTATCTCAAGGCTATATGACTGTTAAATTGCCATTTCTAGCTGGCCTCCGATCAGTGCCCTGCCCTGAACTTACTCAACTCTGCACCTTAAAGGCTGCTGCCCTATGTACAGTTGAAGTCGGACATTTACATACACCTTAGCCAAATACATTTAACCTCGGTTTTTCACAATTCCTGACATTTAATTCTAGTAAAAATTACCTGTCTTAGGTCAGTTGGGATCACCACTTTATTTTAAGAATGTGAAATGTCAGAATAATAGTAGAGAAAATGATTTATTTCAAGCTTTTATTTCATCACATTCGCAGTGGGTCAGAAGTTTACACACACTCAATTAGTACTTGGTAGAATTGCCTTTAAATTGTTTAACTTGGATCAAACTTTTCGGGTAGCCTTCCACAGGCCGACCACAATAAGTTGGGTGAAACATAACAATGGTCCTTATGGCCAAACAGTTCTATTTTTGTTTCATCAGACCAGAGAGCAGAGGTTATGTCGACATAGGACACGATTTACTGTGGATATAAATACTTGTATACCTGTTTCCTCCAGCATCTTCACAAGGTCCTTTGCTGTTATTCTGGGATTGATATGCACTTTTCGCACTGAAGTACGTTCATCTCTAGGACACAGAACGCGTCTCCTTCCTGAGTGGTATGACGGCTGCGTGGTCCCATGGTGTTTATACTTGTGTACTATTGTTTGTACAGATGAACGTGGTACCCTCAGGCATTTGGAAATTGCTCCCAAGGATGAACCAGACTTGTGGAGGTCTACAATTATTTTCTGAGATCTTGGCTGATTTCTTTTGATTTTCCCATGATGTCAAGCAAAGAGGCACTGAGTTTGAAGGTAGGCCTTGAAATGCATCCACATGTACACCTCCGTTTGACTCAAATTATGTCATTTAGCCTATCAGAAGCTTCCAAAGCCATGACATAATTTTCTGGAATATTCCAAGCTGTTTAAAGGCACAGTCAACTTAGTGTATGTAAACTTCTGACCCACTGGAATTGTGATACAGTGAATTATAAGTGAAATAATCTGTCTGTAAAGAATTGTTGGAAAAAGTACTTGCCAAAACTATAGTTTGTTAACAAGACATTTGTGGAGTGGTTGAAAAACAAGTTTTAATGACTCCAACATAAGTGTATGTAAACTTCCAACTTCAACTGTACATAGATTTGAAATCGCTGTTCACTTTAATAGTGGAACACTGGTCACTTTAACAATGTTTAGATACTGTTTCACTAATTTCATATATACTCTATTCTAGGCAATGACATCCTATTCGGCTATTGCAGTATAAAGTGCTTTTGGAAAGAATTCAGACCCCTTGACTTTTTCCACGTTGTTACGTTACAGCCTTGTTCTTAAAAAAAAGTTGAAGCTATCCTCAGCTATCTGCACACAATACCCAGTAATGACAAAACAAAAAAAAAAAAAATTTAAATATTTGCAAATGTATTAAAAATACAAAACGGAATAACCATATTTTCATAAGTATTCAGACCCTTTTCTAAGAAGCTCGAAATTGAGCTCAGGTGCATCTTGTTTCCATTGATCATCCTTGAGACGTTTCTACAAATTGATAGGAGTCCACCTGTGGTAAATTCAAATGATAGGACATGATTTGGAAAGGCACACACCTGTCTATATAAGGTCCCACAGTTGACAGTGCATGTCAGAACAAAAACCAAGCCATGGGGTCAAATGAATTGTCCGTATTACTCAGAAACAACATTGTGTTGAGGCACAGATCTGGGGAAGGGTACCAAAAGAATGTTGCAGCATTGAAGGTCCCCAAGAACACAGTGACCTCCATCATTCTTAAATGGAAGAAGTTTGGAACCACCAAGACTCTTCCTAGAGCTGGCCGCCTGGCCAAACTGAGCAATTGGGGGAGAAGGGCCTTGGTCAGGGAGGTGACCAAGAACCCGATGGTCACTCTGACAGAGCTCCAGAATTCCTCTGTGGAGATGGGAGAACCTTCTAGAAGGACAACCATCTCTGCAGCACTCCAACAATCAGGCATTTATGGTAAAGTTGCCAGAAGGAAGCCACTTCTCAGTAAAAGGCACTACAGCCCGCTTGGAGTTTGCCAAAAGGCACCCAAAAACTCTCAGACCATAAGAAACACGATTCTCTGGTCTGATGAAAACAAGATTGAACTATTTGACCTGAATGCCAAGTGTCACGTCTGGAGTAACCTGGCACTAGGGACTGGGAGACTAGTCAGGATTGAGTGAAAGATGAACGGAGCAAAGAACAGATAGATCCTTGATGAAAACCTGATCCAGAGCGCTCACGACCTCAGACTGGGGCAAAGATTCACCTTCCAACAGGACAACGACCCTAAGCACACAGCCAAGACAACGCAGGAGTGGCTTTGGGACAAGTATTTGAATATTCTTGAGTGGCCCAGCCGAAGCCCGGACTTGAACCCGATCGAACATATCTGGAGAGACCTGAAAATAGCTGTGCAGCAACACTCCCCATCCAGCTTGACAGAGGTTGAGAGGATTTGCAGAGAAGAATGGGAGGAACTCTCCAAATACAGCTGTGCCAAGCTTGTAGTGTCATACCTAAGAAGACTCGAGGCTGTAAACGCTGCGCTGCCAAAGTTGCTTCAACAAAGTACTGAGTAAAGGGTCTGAGTAAAAGTGCTGACAATCACTGTTTACAATCTAAGGTAACACAAAGTAATTTAGTCACCTCAGGTCTAGAACTTAGGGAATGATTTGTACCAAATTCAATGCTCTTAGTTTTAGAGATGTTCAGGACCAGTTTATTACTGGCCACCCATTCAAAAACTGACTGCAACTCTTTGTTAAGGGTTTCAGTGACTTTATTAGCTGTGGTTGAATCATCAGCAAATCAAATCAAACATTATTTGTCACCTGCTACAACAGGTGTAGACCTGACTATGAAATGCTTACTTACGAGCCCTTAACCAACAATGCAGTTCAAGAATGAGTTAAGAAAATATTTAACAAATAAACTAAAGTAAAAAATTGTACAAGAGTAACACAATAAAATAAAACTAATGAGGCTATATTCAGGGTGTACCGGTACAGAGTCAATGTGCAGTGGTACAGGTTCGTTGAGGTCATTTGTACATGTAGGTAGGGGTGAAGTGATGATGCATAGATAATAAACAGCAGGTAGCAGCAGCATAAAAAAACATGAGTATGCAAAGCTGTCATCAAGGCCCAGGGTGGCTACTTTGATGAAACTAAAATATAAATATATTTTGATGTGTATAACACTTTTTGGGTTACTACATGATTCCATATGTGTTATTTCTTAGTTTTGTTGTCTTCCCTAATATTCTACAAGGTCAAAATTAGTACAAAATAAATAAAAACCCTTGAATGAGTAGATGTGTCCAAACTTTTGACTGGTACTGTAAGTTTTCTCAACGACAGGTTATGATTAATAATATCAAAGGCTGCACTGAAATCTAACAGTACAGCTCCCACAATCTTATTATCAATTTCATTCAACCTTTCATCAGTCATTTGTGTGGGTGCAATAGATGTTGAGTGCCCTTCTCTATAAGCATGCTGAAAGTCTGTTGTTGATTTGTATACAGAGAAATAGCATCATATTTGGTCAAACAACTTTTTTTTGCTAAGAGCCATCATTCTTCGTATAATTGATCTTGGCTTCATATAATACCGTATATTCTTCTTTTTGTTGAGTTTAGTTACATAATTTGTCAATTTGCAGTAAGTCAACTGTGCAGCCAAACTTCTTATCCACTCCTTCAGCCCCATCTCTTTCAACCATACAGTTTTTAAATTCCTTATCAATCCATTGGGCCTTAACAGTTCTAACCATCAGTTTCTTATGTTTATCAATAATTGGAAGAAGTATTTTCATGAATTGTGCAGCATCTGGATGCTCCTTATAAATCACACCAGACCAAAAAATAAGTCAGACGGTATAGGCCTACATAAAAAAGTGCTGTATGAAGTATTTTAGAGAACAGTAGCATAGAACAGTTAAGAATTAATGCTTATATTAACTAGGTTGGCAGAGGTTAACAATGTCCTTTATATTATGTGTGACTCTGAGCAATGTTCCAACCCAGTTTTAGTCTCTTGAGGTTTTGTGTTGATATATTTCCAGAAGCTGGACCGTGGCAGGAAGTGAAGGTGAAAGGGACGCCCCCTTGTCCCAGGACTTTTCCCACTATCTCTGCCAGTGTGGGGGACAGACTGTTTGTCTTCTCTGGAGGGGACTCAGTTGCCATACTTACAGTTGGAAGTTTACATACACATAGGTTGGAGTCATTTAAACTCGTTTTTCAACCACTCCACACATTTATTGTTAACAAACTATAGTTTTGGCAAGTCAGTCAGGACATCTACTTTGTGCATGACACAAGTCATTTTTCCAACAATTGTTTACAGACAGATTATTTCACTTATAATTCATTGTATCACAATTCCAGTGGGTCAGAAGTTTACATACACTACATTGACTGTGCCTTTAAACAGCTTGTAAAATCCCAGAAGAGAATGTCATGGCTTAGAAGCTTCTGGTAGGCTAATTGACATGTGAATCAATTGGAGGTGTACATGTAGATGTATTTCAAGGCCTACCTTCAAACTCAATGCCTCTTTGCTTGACATCATGGGATAATCAAAAGAAATCAGTCAAGACCTCAGAAAAAAAACTGTCGGCCTCCACAAGTCTGGTTCATCCTCGGGAGCAATTTCCAAACGCCTGAAGGTACCACGTTCATCTGTACAAACAATAGTATGCAAGTATAAACACCATGGGACCACGCAGCTGTCATACCGCTCAGGAAGGAGATGCGTTCTGTCTCCTAGAGATGACATACTTCAGTGCGAAAAGTGCAAATCAATCCCAGAACAACAGCAAAGGACCTTGTGAAGATGCTGGAGGAAACAGGTACAAAAGTATCCATATCCACAGTAAAACGAGTCCTATGTCAACATAACCTGAAAGGCCACTCAGCAAGGAAGAAGCCACTGCTCCAAAACCGCCATAAAAAAAGCCAGATTATGGTTTGCAACTGCACGTGGACAAAGATTGCACTTTTTGGAGAAATGTCCTCTGGTCTCATGAAACAAAAATAGAACTGTTTGGCCATAATGACCATCATTATGTTTGGGGGGAAAGGGGAGGCTTGCAAGCCGGAGAACACCATCCCAACTGTGAAGCACGGGAGTGGCAGCATCATGTTGTGGGGGTGCATTGCTGCAGGAGGGACTGGTGCACTTCACAAAATAGATGGCATCATGAGGGAGGAAAATTATGTGGATATATTGAAGCAACATTTCAAGACATCAGTCAGGAAGGTATAGCTTGGTTGCAAATCTGTCTTCCAAATGGACAATGACCTCAAGCATACTTTCAAAGTTGTGGCAAAATGGCTTAAGTACAACAAAGTCAAGGTATTGGAGTGGCCATCACAAAGCCCTGACCTCAATCATATAGAACATTTGTGGGCAGAACAGAAAAAGCGTGTGCGAGCAAGGAGGCCTACAAACCTGACTCAGTTACACCAGCTCTGTCAGGAGGAATAGGACAAAATTCACCCAACTTATTGTGGTAAGCTTGTGGAAGGCTACCCGAAACGTTTGACCCAAGTTAAACAATTTAAAGGCAATGCTACCAAATACTAATTGAGTTTATGTAAACTTCTGATCCACTGGGAATGTGATGAAATTAAAGCTGAAATAATTCTCTGCTATTATTCTGACATTTCACATTCTTAAAATAGTGGTGATCCTAACTGACCTAAGCCAAGGACTTTTTACTTTGATTAAATGTCAGGAATTGTGAAAAACTTCCGACTTCAGCTGTATCTCGGACCCCAAGCCTCACGTCTTCGACACAGGTTTGACATACATTTATAATTCTGCCAATACAACACATTCACACAGTCGTCACAGAAGAACCAGTCCAAATGTGTATCAATGGCTCAGTAGTACAGAGTCAACCAGCTGGTGGGCCTCCCATATTTTAATCTTTCAGAAAGTACCTACTGAACAATACTGTAGGAGGAGATATGTCGTGTTTTCCTCCGTCTGTTTGTAGTTTCCTGCCCCTGCTCTCAGCCAGACACGGTGCTGACATGCTCCTCCTAGACATGGCCACTTGGTGGCAGCAGTGGGTTCCACACTCTATATCCATGAAGTTATGGCAAGAGAGAAGCTCCACAGCGACATGTACTCTTTGGATACCAGAAAATATTCAACAGTCATACATACACATGAAGAACTTGGTCCTGCTGTAGTTGTATTATATTGTGTGCTCTGTTGAAATGTATAATTCTATGTTGGGCATGAGAAGTGTTACGGCTGGTCCTGTTAACTACTGCTTTTGGTTGCTATACTTCCTCTAGTCAGTATGATGTGGGAGAAGGTCCTCCCAAGGGTGGCTGCCCACTCAGCTGAAGCCCTGCAAAAAAAATATCTACAACTTTGGAGAGATGACCTCAGAAGCGGACAGCAACACAATGTCCAGATTTCAGTGTGGTGAGGCTAACAATATCTACTTTAGATTGTGTAATTAATGTGGTTATACGCTGAGGTAATAATACATTGATGCATGTATCCTATATGGAGATAATACATTTAAACCTTTACTGTTTTGTAATACTGATGCACCTTGAGCACTTTGTTAAACTCTTCCCATCCTGTGCAGACAAAAGACACGACCCTGCTGAGGTTTGAAGAGGACCTGACACCCAACAGACTGGACCACTCCATGTGTGTACTGCCCCGGAGAGTGAGGCCTGAGGGCAGCAGTGGAGGGGGCCAAGACCTCCCCAGAATCAGGGACACAACAGCTTGCCTTTGTGTTTGGAGGGATGGACACTCAGGGGGTCATACACAGCGACTGTTGTAACACCTAACATGACCTAGATACTGCTCTAGAAAATGCTGTGTGCATGTAGAAATATTGTAAGTATTGAATGGCCAATAATTGTGCTTAATGTGGTGCTTCATTCAACATGGACTTTGAAAAAAAAAAACATTCCCCACAGCCACCGAACACACTGATTGGCACGTGTTTTTGTTGCATTGGAAACGTTGTGTGTTTCATGGTCAATTCCACATATGCTTAATGAGCTTTGACTCAAACGCTTATTTCACTTTCCGAAATCTGTAATACATTTTTGCGCCGAGGAGGTTTTAGTTGCGCAGCCAAAGGTGTTTGGTGCACGATTTCTCAAATAAAATGCATGATGTGTCTCGTGTAAACATAGTCAGGCAGGTCTGTCAATTGAATAGAGCGCCGTCACCCCATGTTAGTGGGCAAATGGACATCTTCAAAACAAAACTCAACCTCAAGTTACACACATTATCCCAAACTCCATTTGACAAGCCTGACAAATTCCTATTTACACTAGAATAACTGACTCGTGCCTTAGGCAGTTTTCATAGGGATTCAATGCTTTTATAAGGCAGTACCTCTAAAACAGCCAACCCTATGCATAAGCTGCACATCCAATGACATGTTGGTTCAACACTAGGAGTAAAGCTTAGTTTATACCGTACGTACAAAGCTGCAAGTAGAGATGCAAAATGTCCAGGCGCGTGAAGCCCCGCGACTCAAGATCGCCATGTTGCGTTACTAGGGTATAAGTTCTAAAAAGCAAGCACCTGCCGGGTGTCTACAAGTGGCAATTCAATAAAGAATCAATCGGGAAATTAACTGATGTTCTGTGGTCAGAGGTGATGGACAGACCTGCTGCACACAGCCAATGTTACTTATGGACAGTTACAAATGTGGTGGGTGCTTATTTGTCCCATTTCACACATGTACAGGTATGTATAACCACACAAGTGCAAATTGGAAATGTGTCTTTTGCATATCCCAACCTACTCACCCTCAGAAGGGTCACAGCCAGGACCTGCCATCATCATCACAACCCTGGAGCAATTAGAGGTAACTGCCTTGCGCAGGGGCTGTCTTCTCACAGGTAGTCGAACTAGCGACCTTTTGATTGCTGGCCCAACATCTAGGCTACCTTCAGGGTTACAAGTTTGTGGTCATGTGTAAATTGATGCAGATGAATAGAGGCAAAGCAAAGACATTTGTATCAAACATTTATTATTTCAATGTCTTTCTAACAGTAGAAAGGATTTTCTACAACGACCAGATTCAATAAATAACTTGTTAACATTGCTTGGGAACATGTCAGTTACCCTGTCACCCAGAACCGCACAACCCCTTCACCTGGAGTACCCATTTTCAAACTGCCTGAGAACAGCAGCGAGCCTCGAATCCAGGCTGATTATACCTCTGCCACACAGCGAAGTGAACATCTGACTTCTAAACAATATTTCAGAAGTCTTTCCAGCAGATTCATCATGGTTGCATTTCCTCTCACCATTTAAGTCCAATGAGTCCAATATGTACATCTGTGCCACTACCAGAGAGGCGAGGGGGCAATAGAACAGAAAGCAGAGAGTTGCTCATGTAGACTGTGGAGACCCTCAAGACAGCCTTACAACTCGTCCTTTTGATCCTGATCTCCCTCTGCCTCTCCCTCAGTAGGGGGACCGCCTGCACTTCCATAAAGCTTGCTGATGATGGGCTGCGCCACCTCTTCCAGCTCCTTCTTCTTGGCCTGGAAGTCCTCCAACTCAGCATCTTGGTGAGACTCCATCCACTCAATCTTCTCCTCTACTGCTTTCTCTATGGCTTCCTTGTCCTCGGGAGAGAGCTTGCCGCCCAGCTTCTCCTTGTCACCGATCTGATTCTTGAGCGAGTAGGCGTAGCTTTCAAGTTCATTGCGGGCATCAATGCGCTCCTTCAACTTCTTGTCCTCATCGGCAAAGCGCTCTGCATCGTTGACCATCCGCTCAATGTCCTCAGGCGTCAGACGATTCTGGTCGTTGGTGATCGTGATCTTGTTCTTGTTGCCCGTTCCCTTGTCCTCGGCTGTGACGCGCAAGATGCCATTGACGTCAATCTCGAAGGTGACCTCGATCTGGGGCACACCCCGGGGTGCGGGGGGGATACCAGTCAGGTCAAAGGTACCCAGCGGGTGGTTGTCTTTGGTCAGGGGACGTTCACCTGAAGGAAGAGGAAAGTAGAAAATTAGAAACAGAGACAAAGTTCTGTAAAATTGCCACGCCCATCATTAGTGAAGGTCGCTACAAGGGGCAGTGATGAATCAAAGGCGCTTACCCTCGTAAACTTTGATGGTGACGGTGGGCTGGTTGTCAGAGGCAGTGGAGAAGATCTGGGACTTCTTGGTTGGCACCACAGTGTTTCTGGGGATCAGCTTGGTCATGACTCCTCCCACAGTCTCAATACCCAGGGTCAGGGGGCACACATCCAGAAGAACAATGTCACCTGATGGACAGCAAACCATTAGTTGTGATAGAAAATGTAGCTGCTATAATATACATAATTGGACATGAAACATCTAGCCTACATTTCCTTATGTAAAAACAAAGAATGAAATGTGAAGATAACTCTGCCTAAACTGAGCATAGTGTATGAAGTGCATGGCGTCAGCACATTGACCAAGACCCACTTGTGTCCTCTCCAGACAGCACTCCAGCCTGCACGGCAGAGCCGTAGGCCACAGCCTCGTCAGGGTTGATGCCCCTGGAGGGCTCCTTGCCATTGAAAAACTCCTTCACCAGCTGCTGGACCTTGGGGATACGAGTGGAGCCGCCCACCAGGACAATCTCGTCAATGTCAGTCTTCTTCAGGTCAGAGTCCTCCATCACCTTCTGCACAGGCTTCATGGTGGAACGGAACAGGTCCTGAAAGACAAAAATGGCAAATTAATGTGGTTCAATTAAGTGGAACATGAATGTGATCGTTGGATATTCCAATGTCAGTGGGCCAGCAGTGTCTTGACTGTTGTACGTGATGTCACCAAGAGGACCAACTCACCATGTTGAGCTCCTCAAACTTGGCACGTGTCAGGGTCTCTGAGAAGTCCTCTCCATCGAAGAAGGACTCGATCTCAATGCGGGCCTGGTGCTGGGCAGACAGGCCTCTCTTGGCCTTCTCCACCTCACGACGCAGCTTCTGCACAGCACGGTTATCCTTGCGCACATCCTTGCTGGTCTTCTTCTTGTACAGCTTGATGAAGTGCTCCATGACACGCTGGTCAAAGTCCTCTCCTCCCAGGTGGGTGTCACCATTGGTGGCCACCACCTCAAACACACCGTTGTCGATGGTCAGGAGAGACACGTCAAAGGTACCACCGCCCAGGTCGAACACCAGGATGTTCTTCTCACCGTCCTTCTTGTCCAGGCCATAGGCAATAGCTGCTGCGGTTCTGGAATAGAGAGGAGAACAGATGTTAGCATGGTCTTGGCAAATATTGAGTAATTTAAAGAAATATTGGACTAGTCCGTGTAATGTTATTTCAGTTCCTGCATTGTGAAGACACACTTACGGCTCGTTGATGATCCTCATGACTTTTAGGCCAGCGATGAGTCCAGCATCCTTGGTGGCCTGACGCTGGGCATCATTGAAGTAGGCAGGTACAGTGACCACAGCATGTGTGACCTTCTTTCCCAGGTAAGCCTCAGCAGTTTCCTTCATCTTGGTGAGAACCATGGCAGAGATCTCCTCTGGAGCAAAGGTCTTCAGCTGACCACCACCAATGTCCACCTGAATATGGGGCTTGCTCTTCTTCTCGATAACCTATTGGATTAAAGTAGCTACTGTTAAGCATCTACTCTAAAATCAATCTGCACTACTTCAACATAGTTATACGCTGAATAAGTAGTAATTTGCATAGTTACAGTGTTAAGGCTATTGGGCAAGAGTGTGTTTGTTAGGCTCACCTTGAAGGGGAAGTACTTGATGTCATGCTGCACAGCTGAATCGGTCCAGGCGCGGCCAATCAGTCTCTTTGCGTCAAAGACTGTGTTCTCTGGGTTGGAGGTGAGCTGGTTCTTGGCTGCGTCACCGATCAGACGCTCCCCCTCAGCGGTGAAGGCCACATACGATGGGGTGATGCGGTTTCCCTGGTCGTTTGCAATGATCTCAACACGGCCATTCTTGAACACACCAACACTGGAAAAGGAGAAGTATGGATGAGAAATAAGCATGGAAAGCATCAACCACCTCACTTCAAGAAATGATAGTCATTTAACCAAATGATTGAGCATATGAGTGTAAAGATTAATTTTCCCTTCATTACTAAATTAATTCTTACCAGGAATAGGTGGTCCCCAAGTCGATTCCAATCACGGTCCCAACGCTTTCCCTCTTGTCGTCATCATCATCATCATCTGCAAACACGCTGCCGGTGACCAGCAGAACTACACACAGAAGCCTCATCTCTATTCTGCGTGTTCACGCAACTCTTTGAAGTTCTGGGAATTAAAAAAGTCAAGACAATTAGCATTACTCAGTACACGGTGTAAGCCTGTCATGCTTATATAGCTAACGGAATGAGTCCATTTGGCACTCTAGTGTAGTCACGACCGTGCATGCTGAAGTGTCAAATGAGACATCGAAGACTCACAGGGCAGCACATATATGAGTGGAGCCCAAGAATGCCGGTAATTTTTTATTTTACCAGGTAAATTGACTGAACACATTCTCACTTACAGCTACGACGTGGGGAATAGTTACAGGGGAGAGGAGCCCAAATGAATGAAAACGCAAAAAAAAAAAAAACTCAAATACAAACTCGATTTACCAAAAAGGTAAAGTTAGTTAACAGCTAACTAGTAGTTAACGCTAGACAGCTGCATGATCAATTTGAGACGCGGCGTGCACAACTAACGTTAGCTGGTTAACCATTTTCAAAACACGCTAGTTGACGGCAGACAGAAGCATATTGAACAGGTGAAGCACTTTTTTTTTTTTTTTTTTTTAAACACTCCATGTTTAGCTGTATGGTCAAGTGAAATACCCCCCCCCCGGACATGTAATTTTTAAGTCTTCATTCTTAGCCAAAAAGTTTAATTTGAGTTACCTTTACAAAGAAACTCGATGGCGTCTTACTTTGGAGATTCTCAATTGAAGGTATTTGCTTTACAGATTTCGTTCTTTAAATATGTCTAGTTTATGATTGTGAGTCGGTTTAATGAAAGGTGCTCTCCGTTTATAAACTGTCACTTCTTACCCATCGTGGAGGCTTCCCATTGGTCAGACAGCAGTTCGTTGGAAGGCGTTCATTGGCAGCACCAGCCATGCTGGCCTCTGCTGATTTGCATACGTTTGGTCAAGTAAACGTCATGATTCTTGTTTTACTGTACGATGCTGATAGTCTACCTGTCAATGTGTCTAACCCCAATTATGTGAATGCCGGTGTCGTACATTGAAATGTAGTTGGTGCATTGAAATGTCTGTTTTTGGGGGCATTTTCCAATTTCAGGACCACTATAATCTAGTGTCTACTACAATACAGTAGGCCCAAGCCTAATATTATATGTGTAGGGGAAGTAGTGAACTGAAACTAGTTCCACGTTGTGAATTGTAAAACATGATGGTAAAGCAGTGGTAATACATGATAATTACCATGTTATTACAATAGAAGTGGTGACTAACCATTCTGAACAAAAGCTACATGATCGTACTGTAGCTGTGTAAAAAAAAGTCAGTAAGCCATAGAAGGTATAAAGGAGTAAGCCTAAGGTAATCAAAGTTAGTTGTTACATCATGTAAATTGTACATTAGTTACATCAGCTTAATTGCAAGTGTGTGGAAAGAAATTACCACAATAGCAAGGCTTTACTCATAGCCCCTAACCCCTAATATGTTGCAATGGTTTATGCATAACATGAGACATACTCTGAAGTAGATCTATGCTCTTGTGGGAATGGTTATATAGTTCCTGGAAAGTTATTGTTACATCAGGTGTTAGATCATTGTACATTAGTTACACCGTGGGGATATTAATGTGGAACCTTTATTTAACTAGGCCATGTTTCTGTATCTGTTCACAAAAAAAATGATAATATCTGATAAAAATGCAACCCTGAGGTGTATATGAACGTAACCAGAGGTGGGTCGGCTGCACTGAAGTATTATCAGAACTGTGGGCTGCTGTTATGATTTGCCTTCCAGTTTTACCCTGAATGCCTTGTGGCATTAACCAATCAGATGACTGGTTGGACAGAAGCGCGGGAGCTGGAGAAGGAAGTTGCTAGCTCAGCTCAGTCAATTGTTATTTGCGTCCAAGTTTGGTCGCCAACGATTTTATTTTGTTTTGTCAATATGTTCTGCTACACCCTCTGTAAACAACCGTTACAATCTGATTAACATTAGCTATATTCTGCTGTGTTGCAACGAACCAGATGACGTCTAGCTAACGTTATCAACAAAAGACCGCTAGCTAGCTTGCTTGGCTAGTTTGTGTGCTTTTGATAACGGTAGACCGGTATCATATACTCTTTTTATTAGCGTCTTACGTTTATCCAGGAGCGTCTTTGTATGTCAGGTGAGGCGGGGTCTTCGGTCAAGTGATGATGTCCACGTATGATGATTCTGCGAGTGTTCCATTACTGGGAAAAGCAGACGACTTGCATCAACAAGGTTTTCCATCTTGCAATCAGCCTGCAATAAAGACAAGTGAAAGTGTCATAGCTATGTTTTCGCCTATTGCTGATGTTCTCGTCATTGTTAGTAACTGGATTAACACACAATAGTGTATATCGCCTACTTTTTAGCTGTCAAGTCAATACTTTTTGTTTTGGTAATTTGAGAAGTATGGTAGTGTCATCCTGGAGGTAGCATACATCAAACCATAATCATTATGCATGTTTTCTCCTGTAACAACTTTTTATTTCAGTCCTTGCCTCATTCCCACTGTGTCAGCTGACAGAAGAAGACCTGACCCAGCATCCTCTATTCTGCAAGCTCCTGGCAACGCTGTCACAGCATGTGGACCGCACTGGCCTTACTGTCACACTGAAGAGAGAGCTGGAGAAGGTACTACACAGACACACACACGACTTATCATGTGGTGCAATGGTCTAAGACACTGCGTCGTAGTGCAAGCTGTGCCACAAGAGATTCTGGGTTCGAATCCTGGCTCTGTCGCATCCGGCCGTGACCGGGAGGCTCATGGGGTGGGGCACAATTGACCCAGCGCTGTCCGGGTTAGGGGAGGGTTTGGCCGGCGGGGATGTCCTTGTCCCATCACGCACTAGCGACTCCTGTGGTGGGCAGTGCACGATGACACGGTCGCCAGGTCCACAGTGTTTCCTCCGACCCATTGGTGCGGCTGGCTTCTGGGTTAGGTGGGCATTGTGTCAAGAAGCAGTGTGGCATGGTTGGGTTGTGTTTCGGGGGACGCACGGCTCTCGACCTTCGCCTCTCCCGATTCCATACGGGAGTTGCAGCGATGAGACAAGACTAACTACCTACTAATTGGATACTGAGAAAAAAGGGGTAAAAGTAATGACAAAATAATAATAATATTTAAACAAATGCTTGGCTCATGCCCACATTTAAACATGCTGGTACATCCAGGAGCATTAAATTCTCCCATCTCATAATAATACAATTGCATTTCTATTACTGTGAGAAATTAGACTTATGTTATTACACTGTACTGGAGTGTTGTCATTTGATGTGCCATATTAAGACCATGTCTTGGACTTGGGACGACTCTGTGTGAGGGTGTGTGTTGTGGGAATGGCTTTAAATGGCTGAGATTGTTGTTTAAATCCAGGCTGAGAGGGAGCTGCAGACACAGAGGCTTAGCTGGCTGTGCTCAGAAAGCATGTACAGGCTACTGCAGGAGATGATCCAGGAGCACTGTGTCAGAAAGCATCACTCCACTGTGGCCCCAGAGGACGACACGGTACAATACAGAACAATATTCTTTGCCCAATTGACTCAGCTATACAGAACTCTAGTCTGCTCTATTCTTGTTGCATGTCTAGCAGAGCAGCACACAGTACACTTACTGTAGTAGTAGTAGTAGTAGGATCCCTTTAGCTACACACAATACCCCATAATGTAAAAGCAAAAACAGGTTTAGGGGAGAGAGAAGTACATAAGTATTCAGACCCTTGACTCAAGTCTTCTTGGGTATGATGCAACACGTTTGGCCCAACTGTATTTGGGGAGTTTCTCTGCAGATCCTCTTAAGCTCTGTCAGGTTGGATGGGGAGCTTTGCAGGTTTCTCCAGAGATGTTCAATTGGGTTCAAGTCCGGGCTCTCGCTGGGCCACTCAATGACATTGAGACTTGTCCCAAAACCACTCCTGCGTTGTCTTGGCTGTGTGCTTAGGGTCGTCCTGTTGGAATGGTTATCTTTGCTACAGTCTCAGAAATACCTTTAGAATAGACTCGATATTGAGCTCAGGGCATCATGTGTCCATTGATCATCCTTGAGATGTTTCTACAACTTGATTGGAGTCCACCTGTGGTTAATTAAATTGATTGGACATGATTTGGAAAGGCACACACCTGTCTATATAAGGTCCCACAGTTGACAGTGCATGTGAGAGCGAAAGCCAAGGCATGTGGTCAAAGGAATTATCCATAGAGCTCAGAGACAGGATTGTGTCGAGGCACAGCTCTGGTAAAGGGTAACCAAAACATTTCTGCAGCATTGAAGGCCCCCAAGAACACATTGGCCTCCATCATTCTTAAATGGAAGAAGTTTGGAACCACCAAGACTCTTCCTAGAGCTGGCCGCTTGGCCAAACTGAGCAATCGGGGCGAAGGGCCTTGGTCAGGGAGGTGATCAAGAACCTGATGGTCACTCTGACAGAGTTGTAGAGCTCCTCTGTAGAGATGGGAGAATCTTCCAGAAGGAAGACCATCTCTGCAGCACTCCGCCAATCAGGCATTTACGGTAGAAGGGCCGGATCAAAACCACTCCTCAGTAAAAGGTACAGCCAACTTGGAGTTTCTTTAAAGGCACCTGAAGGATTCTCAGACCATGAGAAACAAGATTCTCTGGTCTGATGAAACCAAGATTGAACTCTTTGGCCTGAATGCCAAGCGTCACATCTGGAGGAAACCTGGCTATTCGCCCAAGCCTCTCCAGGTTTTCCTTTACCCAAATCCAGATAGCAGATGTTCTGAAAGAGCTGCAAAACCTGGACCCGTACAAATCAGCTGGGCTTGACAATCTGGACCCTCTATTTCTGAAACTATCCGCCGCCATTGTCGCAACCCCTATTACCAGCCTGTTCAACCTTTCCAAGGATTGGAAAGCTGCCGCAGTCATCCCCCTCTTCAAAGGGGGAGACACCCTGGACCCAAACTGTTACAGACCTATATCCATCCTGCCCTGCCTATCCTAAGGTCTTCGAAAGCCAAGTCAACAAACAGGTCACTGACCATCTCGAATCACACCGTACCTTCTCCGCTGTGCAATCTGGTTTCCGAGCCAGTCATGGGTGCACCTCAGCCACGCTCAAGGTACTAAACGATATTATAACGGCCATCGATAAAAGACAGTACTGTGCAGCCGTCTTCATCGACCTTGCCAAGGTTTTCGACTCTGTCAATCACCATATTCTTATCGGCAGAATCAGTAGCCTTTGTTTTTCTGATGACTTCTTTGCCTGGTTCACCAACTACTTTGCAGACAGAGTGCGTCAAATCGGAGGGCGTGCTGTCCGGTCCTCTGGCAGTCTCTATGGGGGTGCCACAGGGTTCAATTCTCGGGCCGACTCTTTTCTCTGTATATATCAATGATGTTGCTCTTGCTGCAGGCGATTCCCTGATCCACCTCTACGCAGACGACACCATTCTGTATACTTCCGGCCCGTCCTTGGACACTGTGCTATCTAACCTCCAAACGAGCTTCAATGCCATACAACACTCCTTCCGTAGCCTCCAACTGCTCTTAAACGCTAGTAAAACCAAATTCATGCTTTTCAACCATTCGCTGCCTGCACCCGCACGCCTGACTAGTATCACCACCCTGGATGGTTCCGACCTTGAATATATGGACATCTATAAGTACCTAGGTGTCTGGCTAGACTGTAAACTCTCCTTCCAGACTCATATCAAACATCTCCAATCGAAAATCAAATCTAGAGTCGGCTTTCTATTCTGCAACAAAGCCTCCTTCACTCACGCCGCCAAACTTACCCTAGTAAAACTGACTATCCTACCGATCCTCGACTTCGGCGACGTCATCTACAAAATAGCTTCCGACACTCTACTCAGCAAACTGGATGCAGTTTATCACAGTGCCATCCGTTTTGTCACTAAAGCACCTTATACCACCCACCACTGCGACCTGTGTGCTCTAGTCGGCTGGCCCTCGCTACATATTCGTCGCCAGACCCTCTGGTTCCAGTTCATCTACAAGTCCATGCTAGGTAAAGCTCCGCCTTATCTCAGTTCACTGGTCATGATGGCAACACCCACCCTTAGCACGCGCTCCAGCAGGTGTATCTCACTGATCATCCCTAAAGCCAACACCTCATTTGGCCGCCTTTCGTTCCAGTTCTCTGCTGCCTGTGACTGGATCGCTGAAGTTGGAGACTTTTATCTCCTTCACCAACTTCAAACATCTGCTAACCGATTGCTGCAGCTGTACATAGTCTTATCGGTAAATAGCCCACCCAATTTTACCTACCTCATCCCCATACTGTTTTTATTTTATTTACTTTTCTGCTCTTTTGCACACCAATATCTCTACCTGTACATGACCAACTGATCATTTATCACTCCAGTGTTAATCTGCAAAATTGTAATTATTTGCCTACCTCCTCATGCCTTTTGCACACAATGTATATAGACTCTTTTTTTTTCTACTGTGTTATTGACTTGTTTATTGTTTACTCCATGTGTAACTCTGTGTTGTCTGTTCACACTGCTATGCTTTATCTTGGCCAGGTCGCAGTTGCAAATGAGAACTTGTTCTCAACTAGCCTACCTGGTTAAATAAAGGTGAAATACAATTTTAAGAGAGATGAGTCAGGATCGAAGGAAATGTGTACTGAGCGAAGTACAGAGAGGTTGGTCATTGATGAAAACCTACTTCAGAGCACTCAGAACCTCAGACTGGGGCTAAAGTTCACCTTCCAACAGGACAACGACTAAGCCACACAGCCAAGACAACGCAGAAGTGGCTTCGGGACAAGTCTCAATGTCTGTGAGTGTCCCAGCCAGAGCCCAGATTTGAACCCGATCGAACATCTATTGATAAACCTGAAAATAGCTATGCAGCGCTACTCCCCATCCAACCTGACAGAACTTGAGAGGATCTGCAGAGAGGAATGGAAGAAACTCCCCAAATACAGGTGTGCCAAGCTTGTAGCGTCGTACCCAAGAAGACTTAAAGCTGTTATCGCCGCTCAAGGTTCTTCAACAAAGTGCTGAGTAAAGGGCCTGAATACTTATGTAAATGTGATATATCAGTTTATTGTAAATACATTTGCAAACATGCCTAAACCTGTTTTTCCTGTGTCAATATGGGGTATTGTGTGTAGATTGAGGGGGCAAAACAATTTAATCCATTTTAGAATAAGGCTGTAATGTAACAATGTGGAAAAGTCAAGGGGTTTGAATACTTTCCGAATGCACTGTAACTAAGATGTTCATTATTGAAGTTTAACCACCCATTGTGAATTTGATTTCCCAAAATGTTACTTTAGTTGAAATCGATCATTCAAAGTACTGTATAATCTTAGAATAAACTTAATTCTGGTTTTCCCCTGGTAGTTCTATGAAACTGTGGAGCAGTGTCTGGTGGTGGCCCAGTGTGTCAGGCAGCTGAACCCGAGTGCCACCGCCAGCCAGGACCAGCCCCCTGTTCTAGGACTGAGTGCCCAACAGGTGCTCGAGCTGATGCCACAAGAGCAGGTAGGTACTCTTTGTCCGTGAGCCTGATACTTCAACTCTATTAATAATAATTGATTACATTTCTGTAGCGCTTTCATAGAATCTAAAAGCGGTTCAAGAGAAGAAGAAAAACAGCAATATATCATGAAAGGTCAACCAAAAGAGGCCAAGTCTTTGAAAGCTGCATCCCCCGAAGATGGAGAGGGACAGTTAATGGCTCGGGCCGAGACAGCTAGTCAGGATGGTAGATGCACTAGCAAGCGCATTGTTTTTTCTTTTTTTTCTTTCAAGGTATTATCTAATAATTCCCATCCACCTGCAACAAGTAATCTCAGATGTGCGAGTGCTTTTCATATTTAGGTACACTATCACACACACACTGCTTCTCTACAGCTCTGGTAACTGCTCTCATTCCCACACAAACTAAACATGTTTTATGAACTATTTTCTTAGAACGATTCATGTTTCTCTAAACAGGATGTATGGAAAATGAAACAGAGACTGCCTAGAGAACTAGAAAAGCATCTGAAGAAGAAATGTTTCAGCGTCCTCTCCTACTATCAGCCTGAATGGGGTAAAGAGACATCAGATTTTTACCAAAACGGAGACATGTAGCCTATATATACAGTGGGCTCCAAAATTACTGGCACCCCTGACTGGCAATGCACAAACAATACTTTAAAAAATATAAACAATATAATTATATAGAGAGATTCAAATGACCAATGTGAGAAATACTGTACTTGATTGATGTGTCAATGGAACCAACCAAAATCATAAAATTATTTAATACAAAATACATTTCACCAAAATCAAGGTTACATAATTATTGCACACCTCATTTAGAACTTAGTGCCACCACTTCTGGCAAGGACAACAGGATGAGGTCTTTTCCTGTAAGGTTAAGGAACATATTTGGAGGGATTTTGGACCATTCCTCTATGCAGATCCTTTCAAGATCCTTCACATTCTTGGGTTTGCACTTATCAACTGCCCTCTTCAACTCAGCCCACAGGTTTTTGATTGGATTGAGGTCCGGTGACTGAGATGGCCATGGCAGAACATTGATTTTGTCACAGAACTTGAGGTATGTTTTGGGTCATTGTCTTGACCCAAAACGGCCAAGTTCCAGCCTTCTGACAGAGGCAACCAGATTGTCAGCCAGAATTGCATGATACTTGGTGGAATTCATTATGCCATCAATCTTAACCACTGCCCCTGGACATCTGGAATTAAAACAGCCCCAAAACATCACTAACCCACCACCATATTTCACTGTGGGTATGTGGTGCCTCCTAGTAAGCATCTCTGTTTCGACGCCAAACATTCCGAAAATGTATCTGACCAAAACGTTCAATTTTGGTCTCATCTGACCAGAGCACCTTCTTCCAGTCATAATTGAAATGACGTTTGACAAACTCCAAGTGCTTGCGTCTGTGTCTTGGGGTCAGAAAGGGTTTTCTTCTGGCAACCCTTCCAAAGAGCCTGTGGTTGTGGAGGTGGTGTCTGATGGTGCTTTTTGAAACCTGGTGAACCCAAGACGCCACCAAGGCCTGCAATTCTTTCACAGTGGTTCTTGTGGATTTTGTTGCTTTTCTCACCATCCTCCCTATCCTTGGGGGCAAAATGCATTTGCGTCCTCTACCCGCGAGGTTTAACTGTTCCATATCTTTAGAATTTTTATATGATTGCCCTGACAGTGCTCAGTGGTATATTCCATGGTTTGTGGATCTTGTCGCCATTACCAGATTTATGAAGGTCTACGACCATCATTCTCTTTTAAACTGCCAGTTCTTTTGTTTACTTCATGGTGTTAGATGACAAAGGGATATTGCATGCGTGTTACCTCATTTTTTTATTCCCTAGTGAAACGGGAAGTAATGTAAGGCCTCAATATAGTTCCTTAAGACTTAGATAAACATAAATAAGTGGAATTAATTCCTGGTTTAATTTTGGTAGATGTTATTTACAATAATCTTTAAGTGTGCCATTAATTGTGAAACTATAATTTTGATGACGTTGTTTTTAATTAAATCAATCAATTATTTTGGTGGGTTCCATTGAAATATTAATAAAGTATTTCTCACATGTTGGTATTTTGAGTTTCTCTAATTATATTGTTTATTTTTTAAATATTGTTTGTGCATTGCCAGTCAAGGGTGCCAGTAATTTTGAAGCCCACTGTATATATAGGATCTTACTTCTGAGTGTCTTATTATGTAATGGACATTGACAGGCATTAGCAAATGTGGCAGTATTTATTTAGCTTTATGGCACAATGTTGCAGTTTTTGGCTTTATGGCATAGCAGCTCACCTGTGTGAATTGTGAAACATAACACTCCTCTTCTTTCTTGGACAGAGGATGAGAGTGAAGGGCTGAAGAACATGAAGCTGTCTCACTTGCCTGGTCTCCTGGAGAGAGAAAGGAAAAGAGCAGAGAGTCTGAAGGAGAAGAGCCGTGAGAGTGCCTCCCTACTGCAAAGGCAAACTCACTGCTACCTCTCTGTAAGAGAAGCTCACCACACGGTTAGATGTATTAGTCTCACATGTTATGATCTTCACTCACAATCGACGTGTTCTCTCTCTCCAGGAGCTGTTAGGGTGCATCCAGATTCTCCAGTCTCTGATCCTGGACCACAGGCTGAAAGCCCAGAAAGAGCTGGACAGGAAAAAGATTGATTACTTTGAGGCCAAATGTGAGATCATCATGCAGAAGATCAGGTGCGATAGTCTCCCCTGTGTACACGCCTACTGTACACTGGGATCCTTCAAATGCAATTCACCGTGTATGAAAAACAAATATATATTATATTATATTATATATATTATTATTATTATATAAAACAAATATTCCATATATATTTTACATTTCCTTAACTATCTGTCTTCACAACAGAGCTGAGATGTTGGAAATTCAGCTAGATACCTACACAGCAGACACAATATCTGCCCATAAAAAAATAAGGTGAGTCAAATGCTTCCACTGCCCAGCATCTCAATACGTCATTATCATATCAACCACTCTTGGGGATCTCAACACTAGAGGGGTATACTACAAAGCAGGATCAAGGAGTTAGCTTCTGTCTTTTCTAGCAAAAAAATTAACGCAACATGTAAAGTGCTGGTCCCATGTTTAATGAGTTGAAATAAAAGATCCCAGAAATGTTCCATACTCACAAAAAGCTTGTTAGCCTGTTAGTGAGCATTTCTCCTTTGCCAAAATAGTCCATCCACCTAACAAGTGTGGCATAGCAAGAAGCTTATTAAACATCATGATCATTACACACGTGCACCTTGTGCTGGAGATAATGAAAGCCCACTCTAAAATGGGCAGTTGTGTCACACAACACAATGCCACAGATCAAATCAAATTTATTGGTCACATACACATGTTCAGCAGATGTTATTGCAAATGTTTGTGTCTCAAGTTGACGGAGTGTGCAGTTGGCATACTGAATGCAGGAATGTCCACCAAAGCTGTTGCCAGAGAATTTAATGTTCATTTCTCTACCATAAGCTGCCTCCAACGTAGTTTTAGATCATTTGGCAGTATGTCCAACTAGCTTAACACCTGCAGACATGTAACCACGCCAGCCCAGGACTTCCACATCCGGCTTCTTCACCTGCGGGATCGTCTGAGACCATCCACCTGGACAGCTGATGAAACTGTGGGTTTGCATAACCAGGAATTTCTGCACGAACTGACAGAACCGTCTCGGGGAAGTTCATCTGCATGCTCGTCGTCCTCACCAGGATCTTGACCTGACTTCAGTTCGGCGTCGTTACCGATGTTTACCTTTTTTTGTTTGTTTTTTTTTACCTTTATTTACCTTTATTTGATGGCCACTGGCATGCAAGTGTGCTCTTCACGGATGAATCCTGGTTTCAACTGCACTGGGCAGATGGCAGCCAGCGTGTATGGTGTTGTGTGGGTGAGCGGTTTGTTAATGTAAGTGTTGTGAACAGAGTGCCCCATGGTGGCATGTTATGGGCATGCATTAGCTACGGACAATGAACGCAATTGCATTTGATCTACGGCAATTTGAATGCACAGAGATACCGTGATGAGATCCTGAGGCTCTTGTCATGCCATTCATCTGCCGCCATCACCTCATGTTTCAGCATGATAATGCACGGCCCCATGTCGCAAGGATCTGCACATAATTCCTGGAACCTGAAAATGGCCCAGTTCTTTCATGGCCATTCAGCATGTTTGGGATGCTTTGGATGGATGTGTACGACAGTATGTTCGAGTTCCCGCCAATATCCAGAAACTTCACACAACCATTGAAGAGGAGTGAGACAACAGGCCACAATCAACAGCCTGATCAACTCCACGCGAAGGAGATGTTGCGCTGCATGAGGCAAGTGGTGGTCATATCAGATACTGACTGATTTTCTGATCCACGCCCACACTTTTTAAAAAGCTATCTGTGACCATATCTGTATTCTCAGCCATGTGAAATCCATAGATTGGAGTGTAATGAATTTATTTCAATTGACTGATTTCCTTGTATGAACTGTAACTCAGTTCATACAATTGTTGCATTTTATATTTTTGTTCATTGTAGTTACACCTGCCTCTCTCATTCAGTCCTTGTTCTTGTGTGTCTTCATTGCAGGGAGAAGCTGGAAACGGAGCTGAATGCCTCCCAGTTAGAGAAGCAGTCTGTGGAGTGCAAACTGTCATCCTTTGAGATATTTGGCAAGGAATTTGAGGCTCTAGCTGAGGAATATTCCAGACTGCGTCAGGAGATTGACACCAAGAGTTGGGCTCTGAAGGAATTCTCTCAGCACACGGACTAACTCGGAATTGACATCAGACAGTTCTGTTTCAGAAAAACAGTTAAGAGTCTTGTCCGGATGTTTTCAAGAGAATTCTCTTCACACTTTTGTTGACTAACTATCTCCATAGTGTAAAATTATGGTTTTGATTGTTTTTTGTTATAAAATGTATGATTACCTGGTGTTGTCTTGATTGTTGTTCAGTTTAATAATCCCACTCTGATATAGCATAACAGTACATTCAGAATCCTACATTTTCATGTAATTGTTGGCATTTCCTGCCTAAGTTTGCCCACTTTGCTAATGAAGTAATCATTAAAATAATTGGCAACATCAAATGGTTCTGTGATGAATAAACCATTTCATTTGATGAAATATGGAGTTGAATTTGTCTTTCTGCCCATAATTTAAAGTACTCAAATGTTGATCTTGGCTTCATGATACAGTTTCTTCTACTTTTTGTTGAGTTCGGTCACATAATTTCTCAATTTGCAGTAAATCAGCCAATCAGATGTGCAGACAGACTTATTAGCCACTCCTTTTGCCCCATCTTTCAACCATACAATTTTTCAATTGCTCATCAATCCATAGAACCTTAATAGTTCTTGCAGGTGTATGTTTATCTATATTTGGAAGAAACAATTTAATAAATTCATCAAGTGCAGCATCTGGATGTTTGTTATTAATTACATCAGACCAGCAAATGTTTTAACATAATCCACAAGTCACAGCAAAAATATTTCGTATGATCTCTTATACAATATTTTAGGCCCAGCTTGTCGAGTTTTGGCTATCCTAGTTTTAGCCACTATTTTGTGTTCACTGCATCCAATGCTTACGGATACAGCTTTAGAACAACGTTCTACAGTATTAGCAAAAATGTGATCAGTACATGTGGATGATCTTGTTCCTGAAGTGTTTGTAAACACCCTGGTAGATTGTTTTATAACCCAAACCAGATTACAGGTACTGGTTACAGTGAGAAGCTTCTCTTGATCAGACAGCTTGATGAAAACCAGTCAATATTCAGGTCCCCAAGAAAGTAGGCCTCTACATCACATACACTATCAAGCGTTTCACACACATTGAGATACAGGCTATAGGCTGGATCATGTTGTATTGTTATACAATTTAATTCTGTAATGTATTGATTGTTGCTGCCTTCTTGGCCAGGTCTTCCTTGAAAAAGAGACTCTGGGTCTTAACAGTAAGCAAGTGTAAACATAGAACACCCCATTCTATGTAATGTCAATCATTGTGCTGACTAGCTTTGTGCTACCTGTCAGTTCATTGATAGTTAGCTTATATCAATACAGTTTACTGTTCCCAAAACTGAAATCTGTTATAAACAGCGTGTACTTTACTCTTTGCCAACGTTTAAAATAAATGGTGTTTCGCTGTGTAAGGGCGGAAATATGCAAATACATGCTAGAACGCGTCAGTAGGATCTCACTGGCTCGTGCTTGGCTCTGCCCATTATTTTGGGTTAGTTATTAAACATCTTCTGAAGTATTCCCGAGGGAGTTGTTGCGCCCCTAGCGGCAAGATACCTTCTCGCGTCACCGACTGTTCCCAAATTGTTGACGTGGTGCGGTTCGCTACCGGACAGGAAGGATGGCCGACCAGAGCAGGCAAATTAAACTCGCCGCAGCCAAGAAAAAGGTACACATTTGAATTGCCCATTTCACAGCGAATATAACAGTTTTTTCAAACGTTACTCTGTTCTGGATTCGAGTTGTCAGTAGTTTCAAGTTTTCACGAACCCGTGTGATGTTGACATTCCACGTCCTCGGACCGGTCTGCAGTCGCCCAACCCAACTCGCATCCTCCTACTGTGGCTGTTAGTGCGCACGAAATACCGAGGCTTACCTTGGGCCTCTAATCGTGGCATTAAGTAGCAAGAGTATGTGGACAATTTATACCGGGCAGGGACTTGTAAACTTTGCAATGGCGTTGCTCCCTCGGTACAAACCTTCTGTAGTTTTATCAACCCAATTGGCCAGTTTACGTTTGCTCATGTTAGCTAGCCATAGTGATTTCGCTAACGTTAGCTAACTATCAATGAACTGACAGGTAGCACCGAGCCAGTTGGCACAAGATGATTGATGCTAGCTAACACGATATTACACATAATGGGGTGTTCTTTTGTTTTGACTTTCTTACTGTCACTTTGTGTACGTTAGCTAGCTACGTTATAACTTCCTAGGAATGCATGCCTGCCAGTGTCACTAACCTTTTATATGGTTAATGAAATGGCAAACTGAAGATAATGTTACCGTGGCTAAGTAAAACGTTTGCTTAGTTATATCTATTGAGTCATGTTTGACAGGAAGCAATGTGTTAGTGAAGAGTAACGTGACGGGTAGTTTTACAGCAGACGCTTCCTCTCCCTGTCTCTGTTTTGTCACTCAGTAGCTAGCTACCTAGAAATATTGTATATAGATACCTAATCAAAGCAAGCTATTTTGTTTGAAGAACGGTTGTCTTGCTCAAGTCATTTGCGTCGCCTACTATCTCTTTCGACATGGTGATAACCACATACTATTGTTGAGATCCAACTTAGGAATTTGACATGGCATTCTTATCTCTTTGGAGTTTCTCTAATTTGTCTCATGACAGCTGTCACAGCACAACCTTGTGCAGGCGGGCGCATGTTCTACCATTACACATTTAAAAACAAACCCACTTGTGCAAGGAGGATGTTTTCTCATTTCATATTTAAAAACTAAAAAGTACTTTCCTCAACCTTCAGCTAATGCAGCAATTGGTTATGCTGTAAGATATTGGACAGTTTTGGATCTTTCTAAATACTCATTCCATTGTCACCCACACCAGTGATACCATACCCAGGAATAACTGCTCATACTGTAGTCTAATCATATGGGATCCTTCTGAATATTCACATTATTGTAAGCCACACCAAGGCTCCCTGTACTTTCTATGCAATATAATTATTCTGCTGATGTGCTTAGCCTAGCAAACATGTGAGTTCCAGACAGTTGAGAGCTCTCATTGTCCTCTTCCCCTCCTCTCTTGTGCCGGGCAGCTGAAGGAGTTTCAGCAGAAGAGTTCTCCTGCCAGTGGAGGAGGGGGTGGAAATGGAGGAGGAGGACCAGGTGCCAAGAAGAAGAGGAAGGGAGGGAGCCAACCAGACACACCCTCGGCTGACCTACACTCTCCAGACAATGTGAGTCACCCAGCTGCATGCCCGCTGTGTGTGTGTGTGATGAGTTTGAGTACTGTTCATGCACACTGCTCCACTGCTTCTTTGCAAGATTTGACTTCACGCTATTTGCATTTCAATAACAAAGTGAAATGTTGCAAGAAAGCAAGAAAGCAGTCTGATACTTCTGCTCTGGAATCACATTTAATGTTCCAGCTCAGCTGCACACTTCATGTGTGTGAGTGCAGCCATTTGCAAGTGCACTGTCAGTGTTTGTCATTTATGTCAGATCATGGAATGTATAATGGAGCTATGCTCCAGTGACCAAAGGACATGTCTTTGTCAGACAAAGTACTATCATGCTCTGTCAATTTGTTTTCCCGTCAGAATGTTGCATCTTAACACACACACCCTTCTGTTTGGTTAAAATCAATATTATGTAAATGTGCCTTTAATTAGAATGACCTCAGATTGGCAATTGTTTCATAGCAATGTGGGGGGGGGGGTGTAAGGGACAGGCGTAATAATTATATACGGAGTAATCGGAAAGTATTCAGACCCCTTGCATTTTTCCACATATTGTTATTCTAAAATTGATTAAATAGTTGTTTTTTTACCTTAAATGTACACACAATGACAAAGCAAAAACATTTGTAACAAATAATAATACATTTACAAAGGTATCCAGACCCTTTATTCAGTACATTGTTGAAGCACCTATGGCAGCGATTACAGCCTTGAGTCTTCTTGGGTATGATTACAAGCTTGGCACACCTATATTTGGGGAGTTTCTCCCATTCTTCTCTGCAGATCCTCTCAAGGTCTGTCATGTTGTATGGGGAGCGTTGCTGATTGGTGGAGTGCTGCAGAGATGGTTGTCCTTCCGGATGGTTCTCCCAGCTCTGTCGAAGTTCTTGGTTCTTGGTCACCTCCCCAACAAAGGCCCTTTTCCGATTGCTCAGTTTGGCCGGGCAGCCAGCTTTAGGAAGAGTCTTGGTGGTTGCAAACTTTTTCTATTTAAGAATTATGGAGGCCACTGTGTTCTTGGGGACCTTTAATGCTGCAGAAATGTTTTGGTACCCTTCCCCAGATCTGTGCCTC
Organism: Oncorhynchus masou masou; assembly: GCF_036934945.1. Lineage (NCBI taxonomy): Eukaryota > Metazoa > Chordata > Actinopteri > Salmoniformes > Salmonidae > Oncorhynchus > Oncorhynchus masou. Next base: position 58,770,114 of record NC_088239.1, read on the forward strand.
GACACAATCCTGTCTCGGAGCTCTACGGACAATTTCTTCGAACTCATGGCTTGGTTTTTGATCTGACATGCACTGTCGACTGTGGGACCTTATACACAGATGTGTGCCTTTCCAAATCATGTCCAATTAATTGAATTTACCGCAGGTGGACGGACTCAATCAAGTTGTAGAAACATCTCAAGAATGATCAATGGAAACAGGATGTACCTGAGCTAAATGTTGAGTCTCATAGCAAAAGTTTTGAATACTTATGTAAATAAGTTATTTCTGTTTTTTATTTTTAATAAATTAGATTTGTCTAATAAAAACCTGTTTTCACTTTGTCATTAGGGGGTATTGTGTATAGATTGAGCATTTATTATTTTTAAATCCATTTTAGAATAAGGCTGTAAAATAACAAAATGTGGACAAAGTCAAGGGGTCTGAATACTTCCCGAATGCACCGTAGTTCCTGGATCTTTTTTGCAGTATTTGTTTGCTTTAACTTCTGCCCTAGCCTTCCTATGTTGAAACCAGTTTTTCTGGCATCGGTAAAGACTTTGCTCCCAGCCAGCCAGTCACAATGACAGTCATTTTCTTAGAGGAACATTATTACAGAATCAAATCTTTTCTATACTTCTAGAGACTGAACTGATTGTGATGAGTCAGCCGCTAACATTGTCTGGCAATGAAGCTGCAGGTTGTGGGCTTTCAAATCTCTCTTTCAATGCCCTTCCTCCCTCCCTCATTAGCTCATTCACTGTCCCTCTCTTACCCTTCCATTCCCATCTCCCATAGATTCAGAGTATTCTGAAAGTTCATAGTCAGACCAATGGATTAGCTCTGCCTCCCTTTGGCAACAGCCAGGTGAGCTTATCTCCCTCCTGCCTTTTTTTCTCTCCCTCTCTCTCTCTTCCCCCACTCTTCTTTTGTCCTTTTTGTTCTTGTACACCTGTCTCTTGCCCTCTACTTACCTCACTTGATCTCGCTCTGTGTATCGGTCCCATTCCCTCCCTACTGTCTCAGTCCCTCTTTTTTTCTCCTCTCCTGCATGCTATTCCCTATGGTCACTGGTTGCTCATCGTAGCCATTTCTCTACAGGGAGAGAAGTGCTTTGTATGTATTTTGCCATTTGTTGATTTATTATGAATATGCTAGGATAAAGCCAAGCTAACTGTTTTTAGTTCTGTTTTGGGTCAGTCCATCAGGGGCGTGATGTTGATTTGGTAGTATCTGTGTGTTTTGCATGTTTAACTTCTGGACCCAATTTTTATTTTTTATTTTTTATTTTTTATTTTTTTTTTATTTACCATGCTGGCATGTTTCCATCAGTGAAAGCAAGATGTGTGATTATCCATCCATGTGTTGTGATTGTGCTGCCTGACTGTACCTTGTTTTGTAGGTTAGAATGGTGTGGACATGTGCATGTTTCTTTGTATGTTTCCAAATTGCTTCAACCACAATCTCTGGATGAGCACTGAAACTTAATGTCTGTGTGTATTGTGGCCTCAGGCCCACATTGATGAGGAGGTGAGAAGGTCCCCTGTCACCCAGCTACTGGAGGACCCAAACGGAGAGGCCGGCCGCAGCTCCCCTGGTTATAACCCTGCTAGCTCTATGTCTGCTACTAACACTGAGTGTGTCAGCCACGCCCACAACACTGACATGCAGAAGGTGTGTCCCTCCCTCCCACCGTCTTCTATCTGTCTCCATCTCTCTCTCTTACTGTTGCAAGGTATACTGAATCTTCTGTACTTTTTCAATACTAGAACCTGAAACAGTTTGGTCCTAGAATTTTTACTATCAGTACTTCTGGCAAATGTGTTTCACATCATCTACTGATTTTAATAGATAATCAACTCTGTCTATTAGTGCAGCCGTTGTCCCATTATCGCGCCATGCCAGTGCCACTTACGCATTTCTAGCCTGTCCTGAGGAACTACTGCATTCACTGGGAGTCTGGGCTGCATTATCGCTCGCTGAACAGAAATGAACACATTTGAATAATGCAACACGGCATGCATAAATGTTGAAACAACTGTTAATTACTGTTTACAAAACAATGTCCATTACAGGCTAGAACACCTTCCAATGCAAGAAGATACCGGTAGCTTTCCTTGCTAGTTTACAGCTGAAGCAAACATCAACTCACTATCATACTACCTTGAATGTGATAATATGCAAACCATAGCACAACATTTTGCTTATTTCAAAGCTGATTATCGCCAAAAACTTTCTTCATTCACTTTCTCACCTGACTCATGTCTCTCCCAGTCAAGATCATCTTTGCGCAAGCCTCTTAGTATGTGAGTGAATGTCATGGGTCATAAAGAGACAGCGCACACTTTATGAAAGAAGAGATTGCTTCTTCTGCGCAAATGTTGTTGATCTGTAAAGTAAGTCCCAAATTGTTTTTCATCTGTAGCCCCAGGAATTCAGCCAAAACAAGCAATATCTCAATGCATGCACACACTCCAATTGAATATGCATTCACCTGTATTGTAAATAGGCCTAGACTACGTCTCGATTTACCCAGTTTATCAGTCGACTAGATTCACTTCAAATAAGGCTACTAATTTATGTAGTTAATTTTTTTACAAAGTCAAATTTATTGTATAATTGATCCATTATGCATGCATTCCAAAGTCTTACATTTCTAATGTATTGATACTGAACTCGAAAGATCTGTGGATCAAGTGCCGTTCTGTGACTTTGGCTAATACGCCTCTTTGTCTCTTGGTATCGTGATTGTATTGAGTATCTTGATACGAAATCTGGTATCGAAGTTAAAATTCTGGTATCGTGACCACCTCTCTCTCCACTCATTAATGAGTGGTCATTTTTAACCGTGTACAAGGGATGGATTGGCCTCACTTGTGTTCATTGTCTGAATACGTTTGGCCTGGTATGTCGCTTGCTTTGATGTTTTTTAGTTTCACTCAAAGCAATTTCCTCTCTCTCTCTCCTCTGCCACAGAACTGCACCCCTGACGCCAACGGCAATGAAAACCATGCGGATGAGAATAGGTGGGTCACCAAGTCATCTTACACACACACACACACACAATTCCTCTTCAGAATGTTCCCCCACAGCCCCCCCTCCTCGCCTGCAGGTGTTGAACACACACACAGAATAAGTAGCACAGTTATGAAGGCTGGCAGTTCAGTTTATCACATTGAATGCTCCATTACTCAATAAGACTGGTGTGTTACTGTAACATTGGGCTAATTCTCTGTGTGTGTGTGTGTGTGCGACCAGACCCCTTTCATCCACAGAGAGCCTGCGGCAGCTCTCCCAACAGCTCAACGGACTGCTCTCTGGGGTATGTGTGTACTTTATGGCCACAAAAAGGAGAAATTAGGCTTATGAACTGCAATCGACGCACTGAGAAATGCACGTCGGCTAATTGCAAGCCCCTCCCAATGATACTCTATCTTACTTGGTTTGGATATTTGCTTGCTCCTGGTTTAGTGCGTTGCATAATCAGGAGTGCTGTTTGTGATGTTCTCATTGGCTCTGAGAAGCTTGCTTTATTGTGGTTTGACTTATCTTGTTTCTTTCCTGTCTATTCTAGTCATCCACCACCTATGTAAATGGAGACGGTGCTCCCTCGCCTGCCAATGAAAAAGAACTGGAGGTAAGTGACACATCACCACACCACACTTTGCCCCCTTATCATGGCAAGTACACAGGGAAAAGCACTATAAAATGCAATCCATTATTTATCCTGATCAGACAAACCCAGTCCCATTCTATCCCCATTTGAAGTTGCCCCATGTTCAGCGTCATGCCTATTGAATCAGCCTCAGTACATGATGTTCACTCCCCTCCTTGTGTCCAATGTGTCTCCATACACACACCAGAGAAATCTTGTGTGTGTGGCCCCAGGTTATGTAGAGGTGTTCCATCCTCTCCTCTCACAATCCCCCCGTTCTTGCTCTCCATGCAGGAATGTGACTGGCCTTGGCCATACAGCTCACATGACCCCTCTGCCTGTTCCGGCCCTGTGTCCAGGCTCGGGTTACAGGCACACACAGCAAGTGATAGACTTGACTAATGACTATAACTTAGATTGTATTGCACAGCTCAGACAACAATGCAATCTGAAAGATCGTAACAGTCAGAACAGAACAAATGAAATGCTGTCCAGGCAACACTACTGTACCTTTCCCAGGCCCTGCATACATACAGTTTAGTGCAGAAGAACTCTATTTCTCTTTCTCAGGTCATATCTCTGTCCTGTGTCATAGTCCTCAGACCTGTTAGATTACCTTGCAGTTTGATGCAATCTATATAGAGAATGGACTCTCTTTTAGTAAATAAAATTCAGGCATCTTTCCAAAGCCTTGATTGGAGCTGGCGTATAGGTGTTACAACATGTTATAGTGACTACTAGTTTGTAACTTGTTAAATTGGCTGAGATCACATTAGGAACTTTGATTTTCTTACCGTGGTTGTGCAGTTCAGGGTTTTCCTAACTCTGTCCTGGGGTCCGTCGTGAGTGCACATTTTGGTTTTTGACCTAGCACTACACAGCTGATTCAAATAACCAACTCATCAAGCTTTGATTAATTTAACCAGGGAACCCTGGAGTAGTTCATGTTATGTAGACATCTGGAGATACTGAGGTCATGTGAGAACACTGTTTGTCACATTACATTACACACTCCAGTCTGTACATGTGTTACTGAATGTTCTGCTAGCTGCCCCTGTCCTCACTGTATTACCTCACTAACTACTAGTAGGACCAAATACCAGCTGCTGCCATTTTTGTTGGTGGTTCACATTTTACATCCCTGAAGGAGACAGTCTAATTTACTTTCACTTTAATGAATTATTGTTTGTATTTGTCCCCCTCCCATCTGTTTTTCATTTCTTTCACTTCAATTCACTCCCTCTTTTTTTTGTTGTTGTTGTATGTTCACACATCAGAGTCGAAACCAGGAGCTGGCAACCGCACTGGACTCCAGCAACCTAACAAACTCTCAGCTCAGTACCAAGCTAGACCTGCTGGTAAGAGTGTGAGTGTGTGTCTGCGCATGCTTGGGTTTTGGGCGTTCTGCAAATAACCCCTCACAGCCCCCATAGCAAGACTCATACCACACCAAGTACACTGACTGGCCACAGATTGACAAGCATGTTTAAGAATGACGTAACACTTAGCACGTTGGCTAAACCACAGCTGTGCTGAGTGGCAGCACAGTCAGTCAGTTGATCAAGTCATGCGTGGTTTCGTTTATTCACCTCACAAATGTCATTGTCCTGCACTGTTCTCATTGGTAACCACTAAGCTTTGACATGCTCCCCATGATCTCAACAATGAATGAAATGAGGGAATGTTTTTGTCGTTAATAATAGACCAACTGCACTGATATTGCTTCTGGAGCTAGCTTGCTAACCGTCGCAACCCGACTGACTAGGCTAGTAAGCTTCTGTGCTGCTTTGTAAATGGGAGGTGCTCAATAGGTATTTGACTCCTGAAGAGTGAAAGGAGATGACTTGTTGTTTGGTTCGATGACTGACTTTGTGTAGATAGTGGTGGATGGTGCTGATGTCACTGATTGTCCTCTGTCCTGTTTGTCTGACAGACCAAGCAATCTCAGGAGCTCACAGATCAGCTGCAAAAGGTGAGCGTAAATATACTGGAAAAAACATCAATGCCACATGTAATGTTTTGATGCCATGTTTCATGAGCTGAAAGAGGGAGAAAAAAAATGTTCCATATGCACAAGTAGCTATTATCTCAAATGTTTGTTTTCATCCCAGTTAGTGAGAATTTCTCATTTGCCAAGATAATTCATCCACCTGACAGGTGTGGCATATCAAGAAGCAGATTAAACAGCATGATCATTACACAGGTGCATCTTGTGCTGGGGACAAAATAAAGTCCACTCTAAATTGTGGAGTTTTGTCACACAATGCCACAGATGTCTCAAGTTTTGAGGGAGTGTGCAATTGGCATGCTGACTGCAGGAATGTCTACCAGAGCTGTTGCCAGATAATTTAATGTTCATTACTCTACCATATGCCACCTCCAACTTCGTTTTAGAGAATTTGGCAGTACATCCAACCTCCCACACAACTGCAGACCACCTGTAACCGTGTCACCCCAGGACCTCCACATCCGGCTTCTTCACCTGCGGGATTGTCTGAGACCATGACCCCAGACAGCTGATGAAACTGTTGGTTTACACAACCAAATAATTTCTGCACAAACTGTCAAATCTTCTCAGGGAAGATCATCTGCATCCTCCTCACCAGGGTCTTGATCTGACTTCAGTTCGGAGTTTTAACTGACAAATGCTCACCTTCGATGGCCACTGGCACGCTGGAGAAGTGTGCTCTTCACGGATGAATCCTGATTTCAACTGTATTCGGCAGATGGCGAGAAGTTGGCTAACGTCAACATTGTGAACAGAGTGCCCCATGGTGGGGTTATGGTATTGTCAGACACAAGCTATGGACAATAAACACAATTGCATTTTATCGATGGCAATTTGAATTCACAGAGAGACCGTGATGAGATCCTGAGGCCCATTGTCATGCCATTCATCCGCCGCCATCACCTCATGTTTCAGTATGATAATGCACTGCCCCATGTCGCAAGGATCTGTACACGATTCCTGGAAGCTACAAATGTCCCAGTTCTTCCATGGCCTCCATACTCACCAGACATGTCACCCATTTGAGCATGTTTGGGATGCCCTGCATGGACATGTACGACAGCGTGTTCCAGTTCCCGCCAATATTCGGCAATTTTGCACAGCTATTGAAGAGGAGTGGGACAATGTTCCACAGGCCACAATCAACAGCCTGACCAACAATATCTCAAAGGTTATGGATCTCGCTGCATGCGGCAAATTGTGGTCACACCAGATACTGACTGGTTTTCTGATCCATGCCCTACTTTTTTTTTTTTTTAAGGCATCTGTGTATTCCCAGTCATGTAAAATCTATAGGTTAGGGCCTAATGAATTTATTTCAATTGATTTACATATATAAACTGTAACTCAGTAAAATCTTTGAAATTGTTTTATTTTGTGTTTATTCTTCAGTGTCTCTCCTCAGTGGATGAATGCAATATGTTTGTGCTTTCTTTGATCAGGAGCGAAAGGAGTTTGAACTGAAATGTGTGAGGGAGCAAGGAGCCATGCGAGAACAATTACAGGTACACACAACAGTGGAGGCTGCTGAGGAGAGGACGGCTCATAATAATGGCTGGAGCGAATGGAATGGCATCAAACACCTGGAAACCATGTGTTTGATATATTTGATACCATTCTGCTCCAGCTGTTAACACGAGCCCGTTCTCCCCAATTAAGATGCCACCAACCTCCTGTGACACACATCCTCTGACATCTTCTCTTAATCCATTTGAAGACCTTTAAAAGCAATTCTCTCATTTCACTCTGCATTTCCAGATATGTGCTATGCATCTGTCTTAAGAGCCCATACACCATGTTGTTGCCCATTTACCCAGGGATGCACGCACTGACACACAGAACAAAATATGTTCTCGTCATTCCAAGTGAAACAAAGCTTTGATTTGATAAATGACGGGGATGATGCAGTGCAATGACACCAATTGAATGATTATATGTAAGGTTATCTGTTTATTTCAAGATTGTATCATCTGCTTGTCTCTGTCCATCCTCCTCTCTAGGTCCACATCCAGACCATCGGCATCCTGGTGTCGGAGAAATCGGAGCTGCAGACCGCACTGTCATACACACAGCAGGCTGCCCGCCAGAAAACAGGTGTGTGTGTACACCCTGTGTGAGACTGAGGATGTATGAATATCAATGTGTGTATGTGAACGTTCTCAGCTGTGTTTTCAGGGGAGGCTGGTGAGAGAGAGTTGATATGTGTAAAAGTCTATTTGGATTGGTGCTCAGTAAGCTGCTGATGTGTGTTTTCAGGAGAGGCTGAGGAGCTGAGTAACCGTCTCCAGGCCACCAAACAGAGAGTCTCTGAGCTGGAGAGAACCCTGTCCTCTGTCTCCACACAACAGAAACAGTTTGACAAGGTAACTTAAACACACACACACACACACACACACACAGGGAGGAAACTGTGTGAGAAGGTCATTTACATTATCACACGCAAACACACCGGACTGATTCTGATACAGTTACTTAAATGCCGTGAGCGATGAGTTTCGATTTGAGCTTTGCAGTAATGCGTTACATATGATTGATTATCTTGTTCTCTTGTGCAGCATAACAAAGAGCTAGAGAGAGAGGGACAACCTGAGGCTAGAGGTGTACAGACTAAAGTAAGTCTTACCTGCAGTATGCTACCATTCTACTAAATGGCTGGCCTTTTATCATATTTCCTTGTATGCTTTGTGGACTAGGTAGGAAAAGGAAACTAGTGGAAACCATGAGTGTCATCTATGAGTAGGTTAGGCAATTCAGATGCCGTGTGTGTGTACGTTCCAACCTGACCCTCCTTTATCTCTCCGTCCCTGTGCAGTAGTGTGAGTGAGGAGAGGAGGCAGCAGAGTTCAGAGCTGTCAGAGCAGCTCAAGCTGAAGGTGAGTGAGAACAGTGCTATGAGACTGAACCTGGATGAACTGCGCAAGAGACTGGAGATGGCTGACGTCATGCTGCAACAGGTAGATACACACACACACACACATTCTCCATACACACTGTCATTATCATTTGTTTTGCAGTTTTTCAATTCTCTTGTTCTCTTATTCCAAGTTTTCCAGTCAGTCAGGGCCTCCCAGTGCCAACCAGCAGATGCAGTTACTACTGGAGGAGAAATTACAGATTGAGGTGCACACTGCTCAGGTAGGGGGGGTGTGCATGCGTGTGTGCATGCGAGAGCATTGTGTGGGATGAAATCACCTAGAACTGATTCATGACCACACATTTATAATCAAATTTGGTGGTTGCTTAGAATTGTCCTATTTGAATTGGAAATATATTTTTTCCATATCCCAACTCTCGCTGAGACACCTTCAGAGAGTGGGGTCAGGGTCTGCCATTATCAACAGCAACCCTGGAGCAATTGCGATAAAGTGCCTTGCTCAAGGGCACATTGACAGATTTTTCACTGTTGCGACTCTGATTCAAACTAGCAACCTTTCAGTTACTGGCCCAACACTCTTAACTGCCATTTACAAACGGGTGTATGCCTCTCTTTAATGTTTTAGCGCCTTGCCATTGTGTTAATGGTCTTTTGGTATTATCTATAGTTAATGGAGTCGGTGGCCCAGCTGCAGACAGAGAGAGACCGTTACGCTGAGCAGATCCAGGAGGAGGGACGAGTATGGAAGGATAAGACAGAGCAGCTGCTCTCTCAGGTACACTATGCTACCACCCCATTAGCAGAATCTATAGAGCTGGCATAGCCTCTGAACGGAATGCTTGAAATACTTCGTCAAGTTGTTGATTGGGGTGTGTGTGTGTCCTGTGCAGGTGACACTAGTAGCAGAGGAGAGAGACAGGAGCATCAGTCAGATCCAGGAGCTAGAAGCCCACATCACAGACCTGAAGCACGCTGCAGGTGAGGCACACAGCTACCCTCCTTGTTTTACACATCCGTGGTTCTCAGAAGAGCTTTCTACCAAAGACAAGCTTACCGTGTTCGTCCTGTCAATGATTATCATGAAAGGATTTGTATTGCCATAAGGAAAGTACAATGTACTGTTGGTGAAAGGAGAAAAATGTTCTCAAAGGGAGATGAGCTGATTGTTTTCTCCTCCCCAGCCCGTTTGTCCCATGAGAGAGAGGCCCAGGTAGATCCCCAGCCCTCAGGGCCCTCGGCGAGTGAACTGGCCCTCCAGGAAGCCCTCAGCAGCCTGCAGCAGGAGAGAGACTCTCTCAACACACAGTTCCAGGCCCAGGTGATAACCTCTCCTTCTCTCTCACACACACACACACACACACACACACACACACACACACACACACACTACCAGTGAATAATAACACGCACTGTGCATATCACACTCTGAACACTCCCTGTCTCATCAAGGCCTTGACTAATAAGATGCATTATGGTTTGTGTTGGTGCCGGCCTGGAACCAAATCCTGGACACCATTTCCCTGTTAGTCTCACAAGCAAAATCTCACTGTTCTTCCCGTTCCTTTGTTATAGCTACATGACAACGAGCAGCTGAGTCGTATGTGCTCGGAGCAGGAGTCCCGTCTCTCGGAGCTGGAGCGCCATGCGGAGCGCGGGGCCGAGGATGCAGAGGACCGCAGGCGCATGCTGGAGGACGTGCAGAGCGACAAGGCCACCATCAGCCGCGCCCTGGCCCAGAACCGCACCCTTAAAGACCAGCTGGCTGAGCTGCAGAACGGCTTCGTCAAACTGGTAAGGACGAATATTACCTATTTACTGTCCTGTTGACTTATTTTAAGTATTCACTAATCTGCCTAAGTTTGGTTGGTTATAAAATAAATGGGTGGAACTGGATACATGGTTTTTACTCATCCAGCCACATTCAAAACACACACATTTACATTTACAGTTTAGCCATTTAGCAGACTCACTTATCCAGAGCGACTTAGTTCATCTTAAGGTAGCGAGGTGAGACAACCAAATATCACAATCATAGAAAGTCAAACTTTTTCCTCAATAAGCTAATATCAACAAAGTCAGTGCTAGTAAGATAAGACACGTTAGAATAACAAGGGTGTTACCTCGTTGAATTTCTTCCTGCCATCCTAGACTAATGAGAACATGGAGCTGACTACTGCTCTGCAGTCAGAGCATCACGTCAAGAAGGAGCTGGGACGCAAGATGGGACAACTACAGGAGGACCTGCATAACTTCAAGGAGCAGGTAGGGACACAAGTGGAGTCTGCTCAGGGGAGGACGGCTCATAATAATGGCTGGAACAGAGCAAATGGAATGGCATCAAACACATGGAAACCATGGATGTTTCTCTGTGCATACTCTCATGCTCCAAGTGCATTCTCCGAGGACGTTCTCTTGAGTGTGTTCTTGTGAGGACGCATAAAACATTTAATTTGAGAAGCACTCCCCCTACTGTATTACCTCACGCTGCATCTCCCCATTAATTTCTTCCAGCCAGGACAATGGCAACAATAGACAAGACTGCATTCTGTAAGGCTGCATGATGCGACTAATGATGACAGAAGGCATAAGCTCGGCTTAGTTTTTTTCTCAGGCTGCACACACTTCATCAGTCTCTCATTCACAATTTAAAAAAAAACAGCTTTAAATTATGTTAAACAATTTGGCCTCTTTCTTCACATTATAAGCACAGCAATGTGCACATGGTAGTAGGCTACGAGCGCAAATTTTCCATTAGCAGAAAAGACCATTATCAAAAATGACCACAAATGCGATTTATGCATTTAATACTTTTTATGATAAATGTTTATGGTGAAAATGATCTTCCCCAAACTTGAAACTCACACGCTGCTTATGTCTACCACTTAGGCTCTACACCCCTTCTAAAGAGGATTAATGTGCTTCATTTTAAGAAGTTGTTTGGACACTTTAGTTGTGATACAAACCTTATGAAAACATATAGGGCTATGGGTAAGGCTACATGAGGTGTGCAACTACAATTTGAAAAACTTGCAAAAAGAAGCCATTGTTTCTTTCCCTTATGCTGGGCATAATTCACAAGTAATAGGAATGGGAAGAACAGTGAGTCTCCCATCAGACTATTCTTGATTTAATCTAGTCTTTACATATAATATATGTGAAATTAGTTTTGATTTAGAATGGACAATTATCATGCATCTGTCTCGAAATGGGCAGCGGGGAAAAAATACATCTCATCTATGCACTTAAATTGCGAATGGAGGACGCTTTTCCCGTGGTTCATTTTTATGCCAGCCATGAGGCTATACTCCTGTTGTAAAGATAAACAATGTGCTTAATATTAGGAAAGTTGTGAAATATAGTAGGCCTAGCAGAAAGTTGATGGGATCGTTCCCCTTTTAATAGTAGCCTATAGACAGAGTGATGGCCATATAATTGCATGGCCTATAGGAATGTTGTGCCTCATGAGCTCTCATTAAGGTTTTTATTAGATTTTTGATGACATTTGCATTGATGTCAGAGTGATTAGTACCAGGCAGTTAGCAAGTTTGGTAGGCTACTAATGAACATCAGCAGCATCAGAGCTTGGAGAAGCCTAATTACCCGTGACTAAACGGTCACGTGGAATTTGTTTGCCTTCATGACTGCCGGCGTGGCGGTCACCGCAACAGTTAATTCAGAAATTATTCAGACGAGGGCTATGTGAATCATAATCTAGCTAGAAAGATTGCCTTAAACTAATGTTATGCAAGGTAGAAGTCAATTCTTCATGGCTAGCTAGCCAGTTGACCTTATGGACTTACTCATTCACTGAACCTTCCTTCTTCTAGCCAGGACAATGTCAAAAGAGACGAAACAAGATATACACAAAGCAAACTTTTTACTTCATATTTATCAGCTAGCTATATGTGAATCGTAATAATGTAGGTTACAAAATAGTATAACAGGCATGGGTAGCTAGCTAACAATTCTTTGTGGCTATCTGCATAGCTAACAGTAGTTGCTAGCCAGTTAACTCTAATTTACTATGGGCTTACAACCTACAGTGGCTATTGTAGGCAGGTAACCATGCCAAAATTAACACTGAATGTATTTATCAACATATCAAGATAAAATGTTGTAGTCAGGCAACATATGAGATGTGAATAGGCAACATTTAATTACAAAGTCGGAGTGTATTTTCTCTCACTTCAACTCAAGTAATGTCCTCTCTTGATTTCAAGAAAATGTCATTTTATACGTGGTTACGTTATATTTCTTTGCAAACTTTCCATGGAAGCTTGCGTCTATGCATGCTTCAAAATATGTACAAATGGAGTACGCATTCGAGAAGTGCCCTCTGTGCTCTGTTTCACATACTTTGATTTGGACTCATACTTCGACCCTTCCTTGCTCCAATTTGCTTGAATGGTTGTATGCATTTTGAGAGACACCCCATGTGCTTGATGTATTTCATACCATTCCGCTCCAACCATTACCACGAGCCCATCCTCCCCAATTAAGGTGGTGAACAGCTGCAGGAACAACATTTGTCACACAAACACACACACACGTCTGCTTCATCCCCAGTTGGAGCTGAAGTCTCTGGAGTACCAGGCACTGCTGGAGCAACGGGACCAGATAGTGGCCCACCTACAGCAGTACTCTGCAGGCTACACGGCCCTGGCATCTGAGCGGGAGCAGCTCCACAGACAGTACTTGCAGCAGAGCCAGCTGATGGACCGGCTGCAGCATGACGAGACCCATGGAAGGGTTCAACTGGAGATGAGCCACAAACAGCTGGAGCAATACCAGGTCAGGGAATGGGACACGCACACATTCATAATGCATCGTTACTGCTGCGCTGGCTGGCCGGCTGGGTTGTCAATAGTTGCCACAAAGTCAAAATAGGCTACATCGTAAAAATTCATGAAAACTTAAAAGGTTAGGCTTAAGGTTGGTTTAGGGTTATGTTTAAAATCGGATTTTGAGAAGATAAACCCCACCCATTTCTACAATTTATGACTTTGTGGCTGTGGTAACCCTCCCCCATACAGGAGAGGCTGGAGCAGTTGTCCAGAGACAACGAGCAGCTGAAGGCTGAAGTCACAGAGCTGCTCAACAGCTCAGCCCTGGCCACACCCCCCAGAGACCAGGGAGACGGAGTGGAGAGCCAATCCCTGCCAGAAAGCCCACAGAAGTCCTCCATTGCTATCCCAGAAGACTTTGAGAGCCGGGAAGAGATGGTAAGGAGAAAATAACTTATCAGTGGTTTTAAGTGGCCTCGTGTTGTTGCTACCAAATGCTACATATGTGAGGATTTTCAAAGCATCTCTCAGATAATTGTCTCCAATTTAATAAAATAAAAATCCTCTCTTCCATCTCTCAGGAGGAGTTTGTGCGCGATGCAGTGGCACGTGTGGTGGCAGAGAGAGATGAGGTGAGGAGCAGACTGGAGGAGGAGAGGAGACTGCACCTTGCAGCCCGTCACCAGGCTGCAGCACCCAGCATGGAGTTCCAGCACCACAGTCATGACCATGAACACAACCATGACCACAGTCACGGCCACACTCACAGCCATGATGACCACAGTCACTGTGAACACACAGGTGAGAGGAGGAGAGGTGCATGCACATATTTGTGTGTGCTACGTACATGACCAATGTTTGTTTTCTCAGAGCTCTATGCTAGTTTTGAGTGTGTTACCATTGCAGTGTGTGACCGGTGTTTCCCCTCCCTGTTAGTCTCCGGGTCAGAGGGCGTACCAGTGGAGGTACACGAGGCCCTGTGTGTTGCCATGGAGAAGCTCCAACACCGCTTCACCTCGCTGATGCAGGAGAAGGCTGACCTGAAGGAGAGGGTAGAGGAGCTGGAACACCGCTGTATACAGCTGTCTGGAGAGACTGATACTATAGGTGACAATCACACTCCTCTATACAGCTGTCTGGAGAGACTGCCACTATCAGTGAGACACACACTCTCCACTACCCTTTTTCACACACACACACAGTGATGCACGTACACTTTCATTCCCATAGTGTGACCGGTCATCCCTTTCCTTCATTGTGTGTTTGTCCAGGAGAGTACATTGCCCTGTACCAGAACCAGAGAGCTGTCATGAAGCAGAAACACACGGAAAAGGAGCAGTACATTAGTATGTTGGCCCAGGACAAAGAGGAGATGAAGGTTTGATTTTATTTTTTATTTAACTAGGCAAGTCAGTTAAGAACAAATTATTTACAATGAAGGCCTACCAAAAGGAGACAGGGGCTGGGATTAAGAATATGCGACAAAACACATCACAAGACGACACTACATAAAGAGAGACCAAAGACGACAGCATAGCATGGCAGCAACAAATGAAAACAGCATGGTAGCAACACAACATGGTACAAACATTATTGGGCACAGACAACAGCACAAAGGACAAGACCGTAGAGACAACAATACATTAGGCGAAGCAGCCACAACTGCCAGTAAGAGTATTCATGATTGAGTCTTTGAATGAAGAGATGGAGATAATGTGGTCCAGTTTGAGTTTTCTTGCAGCTCGTGCCAGTCGCTAGCTGCAGTGAACTGAAAAGAGGGCCCCCAGGGATATGTATGCTTTAGGGACCTCTTACAGAATGTGACTGGCAGAACAGGTGTTGTGTGTGTGTGTGTGTGTGACTGCAGTAGGTATCTCAGATAGGGGGAGTGACGCCTAAGAGGGTTTTATAAATAAGCAGCAACCAGTGGGTCTTGCGACGGGTATACAGAGAGAACCAGTTTACAGAGGAGTATAGAGTGCAGTGATGTGTCCTATAAGGAGCATTGGTGGCAAATCTGATGGTCGAATGGTAAAGAACATCTAGCTGCTCGATGCACCGTTACCTGCCAATCTAAAATTACATGTCTGTAATCTAGCATGGGTAGGATGGTCATATGAGTCAGGGTTAGTTTGGTAGCTGGGGTGAAAGAGGAGAGATTACGATAGAGGAAACCAAGTCTAGATTTAACCTTAGCCTGCAGCTTTATGTGCTGAGAGAAGGACAGTGTGCTGTCCAAGTACTTATAAGAGGTTACTACCTCAAGCTCTAAACCCTCAGTTAAAAAACACACCGGTAGGGAGAGGGGCATTCTTCTTACCAAACTACATGACCTTTGTTTTGGAGGCATTCAGAACAGGGTTAAGGGCAGAGAAAGCTTGTTGGACACAAAGAAAGCTTTGTTGTAGAGCGTTTAACACAAAATCCGGGGAGGGTCCAGCTCAGTAGAAGACTGTATCATCTGCATATAAATGGAGGAGAGCGCTTCCAACAGCTATGTTGTTGATGTAAATTGAGAAGAGCGTGGGGCCTAGGATTGAGCCTTGGGGTACTCCCTTGGTGACAGGCAGTGGCTGAGACAGCAGATGTTCTGACGACACTGCACACTTTGAGAGAGGTAATTAGCAGGCCAAAGACCCCTCGGAGACACCAATACTCCTTAGCTGGCCCACAAGAATGGAATGATCTACTGTCAAAATCTTTGGCCAAGTCAATTAAAATAGCAGCACAACATTGCTTAGAATCAAGGGCAATGGTGACATAATTGAGAATCTTTTAAGATTGCAGTGACACATCCATAACCTGAGCGGAAACTAGATTGCATACCAGAGATGATACTATAGAGTTCAAGAAAGCCAGTCAGTTGAGTATTGACAAGGCCTGTAACAGTTGGTCTCTCCCTTAAAATAAAGGACGCACCGGGGCTGCCTTCCAAGCAATGGGAACCTAACCAGAGGAGAGAGAGGCTTGGCGATGATAGGGGCAGCAACCTTAAATAAGAAAGGGTCTAAACCATCTGACCTGAATGTTTTTTTGGGGGTCAAGTTTAAGGAGCCCCTTTAGCACCTCGGACTCAGTGACTGCCTGCATTGATACACTTTGTAGTGGGGCAAGGGAAAAAGAGGGAGGAGCATCGGGGCTAGTCGCATTAGGAGTAGGAGATGAGAATGTTGGATGGGGAAGGAGGCATGGCAGAGTCTTAATAGGAATCCTGACTTAATGAAGTGGTGATTCAAAGAGCTCCGCCATGTGCTTCTTGTCAGACAACCACATCAACATTTAGGGACATGGGCAGATGTGAGGAGGAGGGTTTATTCTCCAGGTCTAATCATTTTCCAGAACTTCTTGGGGTTAGACCCACAGAGAGAACTGCTCCTTAAAGTAACTAACTTTGGCCTTGCACTTATTTATAATTTGTCTGAACGACAGCCAGTCAGCCTGAGTATGCGTGTGCCGAGCGATTTTGACAAATGGAATTCTTGAGGTGGAGTAACTCTGCCAGATCACGGTCGAACCAGGGGATGAATCAGTTTTTAATTCTCCTTTTCTTTTGAGTGCGTGTTTGTTAATGATGCCACTGAAAATATAAAAAAAGAAGGTCCAAGCATCTTCGGCAGAGGGGATCAAGCTGGTTCTATACCAAGTTACAGGCCAGCTCATGAAGGATGGCTTGCTCATATATTTTTTGGGGTAAGGGTCTATGACAAATCAGGACAGGTTGTTTCACTGAGCAGCCATTACAAACACAGGCTGTAAAACCGTGATCGCTAAGGTCATTAGGGGCAGCAGGTAGCCTAGTGGTTAGAGCGTTGGGCCAATAACCGAAAGGTTGCTAGATCTGGATTATTGGTAAGGAAAACATCAAGGAGAGTAGCCTTTTCTGGGTGTTTGGAGTCATATTTTGTGGAATTGGTAATAATCTGAGAGATTTAGGGAGTCCCATTGCTTTAGGACTTGGTCAGGATGTTTAAGCATGTCCCAATTCAGGGCACCTAGCAGGACAAATTCAGGCTTAGTGTAAGGGGCCAGGAAAGAGCTTAAGGCATTTAGGGTGCAGGCTGGTGCTGATGGTGGATGATAACACCCAGCAACAGTCAACAATGAGTTATTTGTAAGTTTAATGTGTAAAACCAGCAAATCAAATTGTTTTAGGGACATACTTAGTGGAGACAACCGAGCACTGAAGGTGTTCGTTGGTAAAGATTGCCACTCCACCACCTTTGGAAGATCTGTCTTGCCGAAAAAGGTTAAAACCAGAAAGGTTAACATCAGTGTTCAAAACACTTTCTTAACCACGTCTTGGTAATGACCAACACATCTGGATTGGAGCTGTGAACCCACCAATATTAGGGATGATTTTTAACAATCGGTATTCAGCCTTTTTGGATGCCGATTATGGCCGATTACATTGCTGACCACCTGTTACACAAGTGCTGCGTTAAAAGGACCTTGTGGCTGCAAGGAGCCACGGTAAGTTGCTAGCCTGCATTAAAATTATCTTCACATAATCACTAGTTAACTACACATGGCTTATGATATTACTAGGTTAACTAGCTTGATACTGATTTAAAATCGGCCAATTTTCATATCCACTTTTTTTGGTCCTCCAAGTATCAGCATCAGCGTTTTTAAAATCATAATCGGTCAACCTCTAATTTTAGGTAATTATCTTCCAGTGTTAATGTACAGAAAACCCAGGCTTTTACGAGAGCAGAAATCGGTGAAGTAGACATCCGAGCACAAATCAGAATTGGGGCTAGCGACAGTAGATGGGCCAGGGTGTACTTGCACATTTCCAGATATCATCAGCAGTAATATAATCAGGGCACGGCAGAGGACAGGGAGTGCTCTGGAGTGTTGATTTTTGACATTTGAATGTGCATTAGATGGCAACAAGATCATATTGTTAAACAATTTCATCAGTTAACATGAATAGAAAGCCGGGGAGAGGTAGTTAGAATAGGATGGGAGGCCAAGAGTCTGTGTAACCAATAGAGAGTCAGTCCTGTGTGTGGGAACAAACATAATCTGTCCCACGGTTGGGTAAACAAGCAAGTTCATAGTCAACAAAGCACGCATGAGGCAAATAGCATAAAGCACAAGAAAAAAATATAATGACTTAGGACTAGCCATTGTAAGTTCAGTCACTCGCCCCAACAGTGTGTGTGTGCTGGAGGCGAGTGACATCTTGGGAGAGAGGGGTGAGTGGCAGGGGGTTGTTGTGATCTGTACCAGATGGGGAGACGGTCCAGGGCAGACGGTGAACAGATCGCCAGGTGGAATCCAAGCTGCAGTGCAGCAGGCAACGGGAGTAGGTGTCAATACCACTTGGGAGAGGCTTTTTTTGTCGGAAGGCAGATTCCTTGTAGCTAGCTGGGATTTTCTAGCAAGTCACTGTCCACCATCTTTTCCATGTGGAAAAGGTTGTTAGCTAGCTATATCTTTTCAGTTTTGGCAAATGGTCCACACGCACACACAGAAAGTACACAAATTTGATTGTGTTTCTGTGCCCATGCAGGCCAAACTGGCAGAGCTGCAGGACCTGGTCATGAGGTTGGTGGGTGAGAGGAACGAGTGGTACAGCCGCTATGCTGGGGTGGTGGCTAGAGCTGACACTACAGCTAACCCTGACCTGCTGCCAGCTGGGGAGGACCATGTCCAGTCCCACCACGCACACAGACGCATGGAGCTCAATGCTGTAGACGGACAAGGTTTGAGCACACACACACACACACCTCTCCATTCCCGCTGTAGAGTCCATGGATAGTCATTATACTAACCTCCCTGATCTCTCATCTCCTTCTCCCTCCAGAGTCTATGGATCTAAGTAAAGCTATGGAATCTGACTCCACCACCCCTAATACCCCTCACAGTGTACCGTCAGACTTGGTCCAGAGGCTCCCCCCAGATTCACAGGCTCTGAGGCCCCATGAGGATGGCACAGCCAGGCAGATCATGCAGCTGCTCCAGGAGATCCAGGGGCCCCGCACCGTGCCCTTCCTGGGGGACAATCCCTGCATCCCCTTCTTCTACCGGCCTGACCAGCAGGACGAAGTCAAGATCCTGGTGGTCTGATGATGAGACTATGGAGCCAACTGGCAAAGTTGGTTTGGATCCCTGGCAATGTTGAAGGATCTCTGAACACACACACCATTCCACCACGTCACACTTAGGTCATCTAGGATCACACGTACACACACTTCTGGGTATACGGTCTCACACACATGCGCACTCTCCCCCCCCCCCCGACATATTCAAATTTCTGGAGAGTTTGTTTACGCTGTCTCACACTCCATTTGAGTCCTTGACGGGTCTCACATGCAGTTTATTATTCACTGCACACTAAGGCTGGGAGTTGCTCACTCCCCTTATGCAATAAAATATCTCTGTCCCCTCAGTCATTGTCTATTGAAGGAGAAATTAAGGCTTTGAGTGAAGTTAGCAGCAATAGTATGTGTGCGTGCATGGACTACTCTCCCAGGATCCTCATTCACAATGTGTGACTGATTCTGGAGAAGAACTGGGATAGTCTGTGTTTGGTAGTGGAGACAGACGAGGCTTGGTTTTGCCCTGTGGGCTGTGTCTCAATTTATTTGTCTCTTTTCCTCCATGACAACTGATGGGCAACAAGACATACTCAGGCATTTGGTCATGAATGGAAGGAGACTGATACAGAGCCTTAGGTAGGTGTTTGTGTGTTCTATGGCAGTGGAGGTAGTGTGTTGTCAGTGAAGCAGGTGGAGTAGTGAAGGTCAGTATCTATTCAGGCTGGAGCCTTGACCTAACTGGGGAGAAAGCAAGTCAGGAAAGCATTGGTAAAGACACTAGCATTTGGCACAAGTTTGCATTGTTCACTTAATTTCTAAGTCGTTTACTTCTAAGGAGGGGAACACAATGACGTCATAGGAAAGAGGAATGTGAACGTAGACACATGGCGGCTCTCCCCTACAATTACCTTGTCTATCCACCCTCTTCCATTTGGAAACACTGAAATCTGAACACATGCATGTACAGTAGAGCTTTCTCTTCTGCCAATGAGCCAGTCAGTTCTATTCCCCTAGTTTGCTCTCCGTTTATTTATTTCATGTCCCATTTTCATGTCATCTCTTGTTTATCAATCATTCAATTCCATTGTGCTTGTTGCCCCTCTACATATCATTAATATGAAGTTGCTCCCTTTGAGACTGGATGGAGATTGTCTGTGATAAATGATCCAATCTCAATTGTATCCCTAATGATCTGAATGTAAGTGGTCTCTTCTCTCTAGTTTCATGGGCTTTTGTTGTCGGTTATTGCACTAAGATTGTACAGAGCTTCTACTAAAATCCTGTCCCATCTCACTTGTTTTTTGGACAGTAGTTTTTCTATGGCAGACCCATTCTAGGCATTTGACTTCTGTGCTTGGAGCCCTATGATGTCATGAGTGCTCTTTGGCACATCTGGGCCGAGGGTTCCACTCAAAGCTAACGAATGGAGACTAAAGCTTATGTGTTGATGTGACCGAGAGAGAGTGTGTGTGTGTACACTTGGAGGATGTACAGGTATGTGTGTGTGTATATATAGTGTTGTATTAATCCTAGTAACACAGGGCAGAGGCAATGGGGGTTAAGCTCTGCTGTTCGATTGGAAGGTTCTCCTGTTTTTGGAGAAGCTTCCCATGATGGGGGTGTGTGTATACTCATAATATTTGTTTATTTTGAGGCTTTCGTAGTGTCTTTGTTGTTGACTACCGATGTCAGATTTTTTTATTCAAGAATGGAAGTCTTTAATGATAAGTCAATTGATTACCCCTAACTTAATGAAAAGCAAAAACAGTCTGAAAAATAGTAAGGTGGTTTTTGATAATGCTATGTGAAATGTGTTCAATCAGATATGAGGAAAGTAGTGGTTGTGGAGGATGTTTTCGGGTCTGTAGGTGTGTTTGTACTTGGTCTGCATTAGTTGCTGAACCAACTCTACCCTGAAGCGCAGCACTTTTCACCGCAGGACTTGACACAGTTTCTGTTGAAAGTGAATGGACTGTTACCCCAATCTGAATTAAATTCCTGGCTTAGCGTTCTCTTATGCTTATGAGAAATATTGTCATTAAAAAAAGTTTTGGGAGTAGTAAAACCAAGAAATCTTTTCAAATAATTTAAAATGCCATTATTTTGACGGTGACGAGATGCAAGTAATAGATTAAACTGATTTTCCCCCCCTCCCTCCCCCAACAGACTTTCTAATTCAATGTTTATTTTGAATGGATGTGTGTGATTGAACAGATGATTTAGAGACCGAGTTGAAAGTTTTCTGTTGTAAAGGAGCTGTATATACTGTAACTGTGTAAGATATTGTACAGTATATTCATTCTGCCTGGTGTGGGAATAAAGGTAATGGCTGTTTGTAGTGTTGCTAGCAGCCCAGAGCGTTTGTCTGTCTGTTTGTGTGAGCAATTGTTGGACACACAGCTGAGGTGAAGGTGAAGGTGAAGGGGTAGGGGTGATGTCTTTGTATTAAATCAAAGGTTAACTAAATTAAAATATTTATTAGGCATAATTATCCAAACTAATCCGTTTTAATGCAATGTAGGCTGTTTGGGGACGTTGAAGGATCGTTGAGCTTCCAACACTACATTTCTGATGTGATTTCTCCTGTAAGATTTATTTTCTCCCCTCCTGAATAAAACTGATTGAGCAAAGTAGACAGAATCTGGTCAATGGATCCTTGCAAGTTTCCCTGAGTTTCTACCTTCAATATGCCCTACAAATTAGACATGTTATTTTGAATGTGCAATTCTTGATTTTTTTTCCCACAAAATAAGACAAGCAGACCATATTGGTACACTGACTTTTAATGTGTTGACGAAACGCAGCCTGTTGGACAGACTCATGCCACCCACAGCAGTAAGATAAGATACAGGACAACGTTGTCACAGCGGGATAGAATACACACATTCACCCTGCCCAGTCTGCACTCTCATTTCCTCTCCCCAGACAGACCGAGAAACAAGGGACAAATTATTCTCCTCTACATGCTACTCATCAAACAACCTTCCGATACTCAACACATCCATCAACAGGGATATCATAACTTTCACTTATCAAGTTTGTTTTTAGTTTGTTTCATTGTACACATACTCAGTCACTTATTCATACTAATTTAATATTCAGTATTCATACATTGTCAACTAACCTGTAGACAAGTGGAAGCACAATTTCCAGAAGATGCACCACACAATATACACACATGTCCTATTTACTCAATAATAATGAAACTATTTGTTATGTATTCGCTTCTGCTAAGATTCCAGGGTGTTGTGGAGGGGAGGGTTTGTATGAACTGAGTACAATATAGATACAATAATGGGTTTGTGGGTATGCTAATGAGTGTAGTTTTTACCGTTGTCATGCCCAACATGTAGTTTTATCACCAACAGGGTCATAATACAACAAACCAGAGTCCACTCACATCTCTCACACAGCAATGGGAACGCATGAGTAACATGAGAGGTGCACTGTACAGGCGTGTGTTTGTTTAGGGTCCTATGCATAGACCATCACTGATTGGGTTGTTAGTGGTTTAAACCTGATGTCCTCACTCACCCCCGTGACCACTGAGAAAGGAAAGAAAGAAAAAAGCTGATAAATCATGCCACAATTGAAAGTGCCACCCCCATCCCAGCTCATTACACAGTTCCAATGATATTCAACATATATCTCAGGTTCTCCTGCCAGTGGTCTTGGAAATGCTTTGAGTCAAACCTAATCCTGGGCAGGGTCAACACTTTAATATATCATTCTTGAACACAACTTACATTTTTCCACTTTCCTTCTGAGGAAAGGAGAAATGATGCAATTCAACAGTATTGAGACGCACCCTTTGGGCCTTGTCTGTCTCCTCGCCTCCTCTCAGGCTGAGAATCTACTCTTGAGTCTGGTGTGATTGGTGGAAAGCTCTCATTAAGCTGTCCAATAAGAACATATTGCACTTTCAATTTAGATCCCGCCTCGATATGGTACTGATTTTCACTAGTGGGGAAGTGGTTAATTGACAAGTGGGAGAGGAGGAGAGAGACAGACGACTCTAGCTCAATGTTGGGCCACAGTTTTTAGCGGGAGACCTTTGAGTTACCCAGCACCCGTGGCATCGGTACAGAGGTTGAAGCACAGAAAGCAGCATGTGCCTCGGGGAGCTGGTTGTGGATGAGTTTACACCGATATACACCAGATCACAGTCTGAGCACCTGAACGTGTGTCATTGCATGCAGATACAGTAATACAATACATCATCATGGTTAGCACAACACATAAGAGTGGGCCTTCACAGTGACACAAGGCCTAGTGGTCACAGAAGGGCGTAGCACATAAACACAGGGAAATAGAGGGGTTGGCGATTTCTTCTTCTCTCTCTTTCTCTCACTCCCCATCTCCTGCTTAGAGGGAGGCTGTTTTGGAGAGTTGCTGAGGTTTCTGATTCGTGTGTTTGTGTGCAGGACAGTGGGGATTCACCCTCCACCGTGTAGGGGCTGAGTGGTGGGGTGGGGGGGGGGGGGGTGTCAGGGGCAAAAAGGGGGGACTTCTAGTTGTCAGAAGGAGGCAGGGGGCCGGCTGTTCATTGAAAAGAGGCGGAAGAAAATAGAAAAAGAGGACATGATGAAGCCAGATTAAGCAAAGGATGAACAAGTGAATGAAACCTAATGAGAGAACATTTCCCCAAACTCAGAGGCTAGGAGTCACTGTTGTGATATTAGATATAAAAGGTCACATTAATCAATGTATCATAATAAATAGAATACACAATCTAAGTGCAGTGAGATTGATACCACATTACACTCATGACACATTACAGTCAGTATTGGTAATGAAATTTTCTCTAGGTGTTTTTCCTACTTTCCCATCGATGTCAGGTGTGTCCTAGCCTGTGACGTTAGGGACCAATATGGATCATGACGATCATAGCAGAAGACAAGAAAAATAACTCTGTTGTTCAGATGCAGTTATCCCTTCTGATCCGCTCCCCCTTGCTAGATAGATGGATAATGCATCTACTCCCGAGAGAGAATCAACACATAGAATAAAGAATCAACACAGCACAAAAATATCATTATCAAATCCAATATGATCAGAGAAAAGATCATTCAGATATGAGAGGAAGAGAAATACCCATATGAAGGGGAGGGTGAGAAATGACAAATGTTTCAGCACAGCATTCTTAACTATCTCATCCATATTTGCTGCATATCCCTGCCCATTTATGTGTGTGACTACTTACAGGTGTAAATGTATTGTAATGCTAATCAACAATTGACCTTTATATGCAGTGGAGGGTGAATGCCTTTCTGTGTATTGGGGGTATACAGTGTGTTTGTGTGTGTATGGTGTGGGTTTATATGTGTGTGTGTGTGACGTGACCGTGTCATTTAGTAGAGAAGGAAGAAGGGTCTAGGTCAGGTCTAGGTAGGTAGGTTGCTCTGCAGTCCTTGGTTTCTCTGCCATGGGGTAGGCGGTGGGTTGGAGGGGAGTGGGGCTTCAGTAGTTTAGTGGGTTGGTGAGGGAGGGGGTCTTCGGCTGCCAAGAGGACCATGGGTACACACAGATGAACAGACACACAGACACAATCACAGACAAAACACAGAGACAGGCATATAAAAGAAGACATTGATAAGTTAGGACTTTCATTCTGGCTGGGTATCACTCCCCTCACAGGCGTGATACCCAACGTCACTGTACACCATACAGTCAAGTATACTTACTCATTCAGCTCCCCTATTGAACATGACATTCTATGCAGTCTCTCTCTCTCTCTCTGAGGCACACACTGGTCCGGTAACACACGCATGCATACACACACATTCAGCTGCATGGGACAATGTGGGAGACGACAGCCAGACAAAACAGCTAACACGCTAACATACAAATCTTTCCTGCAGATTTGATTCCCTTCATGAATGATTGCCTGGGAATATATATACAGGATAACATTTCCATTTGTGACAAGCAGTTGTTTTGTGGCCCAGAAGAGGGCAGTGTAGCTCCACTAAATTATCACCCATAAATTCTCCTCTTTCAACCCAATCTACATGAAAAACATGTGAGAGATGTGTCATTATAATCGCTACAAAGGATATATGACATTTTATCATCTCCATAGTCGTTCTGCTATGATCATCAAGGCTATGCTATCTTTACTTCACTATCAAAGGAGGGGCTAGTTAGCATAAATGCTAAAAAGCAGACTACAACTGTAGGAGACAGAGTGGCAGCATAACATAGATAATGACTGTCAGAATAGCTAGTTGGATAGACATTACATACCCTTTTCAATCCATTATTACCACCCACAGTATAGCCTTTTTGACCGCTTCCCTAGCCTCTATTGAATCCTATGTTGACATCTATACAGGACAAACACAACCAAACGACAAGGCTGGAGATGGGTGAGATGTCAAAAGGCAACACACAACACTGATACAAACCCATCACCTTTGACTTCTGACCCCTAACGGGTAGCTCTGGTCAGGTGTGTGCGTGAGCGTTTGTGTATGCCTGTGTATGTGTGTTTGCGTATCTATTGGAGTCATCAGACTTTTTTTCAACACAAACCTAACTGAAACATACACCTCAAACTAGGACAAAAACATTTTCAAGGATTTCAGTGGACAATAAGAAAACCAGCATAGCTCACACAGTGACACTAACACACTGTGAGCTGTGTGTGCTCATGTGTGTTTGTCTGTGCAGTGCTCAAACGAGGCATTAGGGAGTGCACTGAAAAAAATGAAAGAGAAGGAGAGAGGGATTGGGGCATGCAGTGAGGTGATGGTATCTAAGAGACAGCAGCATGAGGAAGAGGATGATGACGATGGTGAGTAGTACCAAACGTACCAGAAGCGTTAGTCCTCATTGGTCACTGATAGTGATTCTGAAAGAGGAACCATAATCAACGGTGGGATAGAGGTGTGGTGAAGGAGAAAGGATGAGGAGGACAGAAAGAGGAGTGCAAACAAACTCATACAGGTTACAGTGCAGGAGAGACCCATGTCACATGACAAGGCTCTGCTCTCACCCTGGACCAATCAGATTTGGACCATTATTTAGTGGTAGAATTCGAGTTATTGGTTCCAACATGGCTTAAAGTCATTCTGTAAACGTTATTTGGAAGTTTGAGGGTATGTTTGAACGAGAGCAGTGTCGGGCAACGCGTGTGTCTCCCTCCGTAAGGCAAGCTGCTGCCCTGACCGTGAGTTCACATCAGACCAGTACAGTGTCCATGAGCTTACAACCACAGGCAAACACAAGGCAAACGTTAGCAGTGCGGACGCAATTAAACAGAGAACTTAAGAAAAATAAACTCCCCTCACCTCTCGCTCGCATTCTCTGTCTCTCTCTCTATCCCCCCACTCTCCCCTTTCTCTTTCTCTGTTTATTGCCACATGGAGAGATAGAGTAGACAATAGACACAATTCCTAAACTAGAAAGACTAAGAGAGTGGCATATAGGATAGGTGTCCACTACAAAATAATATATTCTAGCAAAGACCACTGTCATCATTCTCATAGTATCACTTACAAAACCTTACTGGCTTGTGTCTGTCTCCCTGTAGGACCTATTGTAGTGTTATACATGGATAGACTTGGTTACTTTTGCGTTGAGACGTAACTTTTGGTTTGATTCCACTCACCTGGGCACACCAGGGGGTGCACGGTTAGGCCTGGAGGGGACTGATGGTGGTGGCCCACCAAAAGGATCCGGGGAGGCCCCCGGGCGAGAGGGGACAGGGGGACCAGGAGGGAGGCCAGGGGCTGAGCCACGGGAGACAGGGCGACCAGGAGGACCTGGGGGAGCCCTTCTGTTTGGAGTGGGACTGGCAGCTGGAGACCTGACAGGGGGGAGGGGAGAGAGTGCATTGGCAGTCAGTTCTCTTACACACCAGCAGGGGAGGCCACAACAACAGTGTAACGAAACATTCAGGAGTGTCATGGTCATGGTAAGAAAAAACATTACTGATCATCCAGTCCTCCTCCCTTATTCCTCTCCCCTCCATCCCCTTATTCCTCCCGGGACCATCCATATGTAAAATGTCTGCACGCATGACTAAGTCGCTTTGGATAAAAGCATCTGCTAAATGGCATATATTATTATTATTCCATTTCCCCACCCTCCCGCTCTCCCTTCATTCGTACAGTACCTGCCCCCAGAGCAATTTACCTCCTTCCATCCCTATCCCCCATTTCCCACCCTCCCGCTCTCCCTTCATTCGTACAGTACCTGCCCCCAGAGCAATTTACCTCCTTCCATCCCTCTCCCCCATTTCCCCACCCTCCCGCTCTCCCTTCATTCGTACAGTACCTGCCCCCAGAGCAATTTACCTCCTTCCATCCCTCTCCCCCATTTCCCCACCCTCCCGCTCTCCCTTCATTCGTACAGTACCTGCCCCCAGAGCAATTTACCTCCTTCCACCTCCTTCCATCCCTCTCCCCCATTTCCCCCCCACCCTCCCGCTCTCCCTTCATTCGTACAGTACCTGCCCCCAGAGCAATTTACCTCCTTCCATCCCTCTCCCCCATTTCCCCACCCTCCTGCTCTCCCTTCATTCGTACAGTACCTGCCCCCAGAGCAATTTACCTCCTTCCATCCCTCTCCCCCATTTCCCACCCTCCTGCTCTCCCTTCATTCGTACAGTACCTGCCCCCAGAGCAATTTACCTCCTTCCATCCCTCTCCCCCATTTCCCCACCCTCCATCGCTCTCTCCCTTCATTCGTACAGTACCTGCCCCCAGAGCAATTTACCTCCTTCCATCCCTCTCCCCCATTTCCCCACCCTCCCGCTCTCCCTTCATTCATACAGTACCTGCCCCCAGAGCAATTTACCTCCTTCCATCCCTCTCCCCCATTTCCCCACCCTCCCGCTCTCCCTTCATTCGTACAGTACCTGCCCCCAGAGCAATTTACCTCCTTCCAACCCTCTCCCCATTTCCCACCCTCCTGCTCTCCCTTCATTCGTACAGTACCTGCCCCCAGAGCAATTTACCTCCTTCCATCCCTCTCCCCCATTTCCCCACCCTCCTGCTCTCCCTTCATTCGTACAGTACCTGCCCCCAGAGCAATTTACCTCCTTCCATCCCTCTCCCCCATTTCCCACCCTCCTGCTCTCCCTTCATTCGTACAGTACCTGCCCCCAGAGCAATTTACCTCCTTCCATCCCTCTCCCCCATTTCCCACCCTCCCGCTCTCCCTTCATTCGTACCTGCCCCCGGAGTTGTTTCCACCCGGCCTCAGCCAGGAGTCATCTACGGGTGGCGGCATGGCGGTAGTGATGGTGGTGGTGCTGATGTCTCCGATGATGTTCAGGGCCTCTTTCAGGGCATGGTACATGCGGAGCATCTCATCGCGGTGATGGGCCTGCTCCTGGGACTCCTCCATCAGGCTGTTCTGGTCCCCAGAGTGGTACAGGTTGGCCAGCAGCTCCGCGTTGATGAACTCCTTGGTCTGTGTGAAAGAGTGGGGAAGAGTTGCAGTGGTACTGAGAGGTTTTTATTTATTTTTTGCACTTATTCAATCAGATCAAGTGTTAACTGGCAATAACAGACACCCGCATAGTGATGTTTTGGCGATGTCGGAGGTGGTACTGCGTTGGAGCAACACTTGTCCCACTCGCGTTCGAAGTTCAGAAGGAGAAAGTGTAGGCTTTATAGAAATAATGATGCTCAAATTGAAAGATAGAAACCCTCATTATTTACTTACACTATCATCATAATGGAGCTATAGATTCCGTCTCACATTCCACTGTTCAAACTTGTAAACAAGGCTGCTTGGGATTTCTGTTAATGAGACTCCGTGCAGCCAATGGCAATGTCTACTTTCGGTGTAATGCCGGGAACTACTTGAGGATTTGACTGCTCTAATGCAGTTCCACCTCCGACACCATCAAAACAACCGCAATGCGGGTGTTGGCTAAAGCGGATCTGATTGAATCAAGCCCTTATTTGATCCATTATTAATGCTGATTGGCTAGAGATTCCACAGGACTGCTGCTTTCTGAAGTCTAAACCAATCAGACACAGATTAAAAGACGATGTTGAAAATCAGATGGCCCTCCAGAAGATTACTTTGACACCACTAGCCTGAAGTGTCCAATGGGGAGTGGGACTCACATTGTTGATCATGAGGTACATGATGGTCTTGGGCATGAGGTCCCTGATGGTCTTGTTGACGATGGCCATGTAGGAGTCCACCAGGTTGCGGATGGTCTCCACCTGCCTCTCCAGCTGGGGGTCCATGGAGTGCATGAAGTTATCTGAGCCATTCTCTCCGTCTCCACTGTCACTCTGCTGGGGGACAACACCAGGGAGGAGGGGGTTAGAGGACAGGGAAGAGAGGTGGACAGGGAGAGGAAGAGGGAAAGAGGGGGAGAGACAGGGAGAAGGGGGGAGGGAGAGGGAGATGCAAAAGGAGAGGGAGAAAGAGAAATAGAAAGAGAAAAAGATGGTGAGAGAAAGATGGAGCCCTCTCAGGGCTCATGTACCCCAAACAATCTGAGGAAGCACAAAGTATGTGAAGATGGCTAGAGGAGGGGTTCCTGACAGGGGTTAGGTCCTTAAGCTGGAGAATTTAGCTTTTTTCAAATACCTAAAACGGCTTCTTCCTTCAATCTAGAAGCACAATCATTATGCTTAATTCTATGTAAAAAAAAATATGTATATCCAAGCCTTCCTTTTGAGCTGTCTGGTTGCTCCTGCTGGTGACACTGTAATTTATTTAGAATTCAAGGCACACTTAACCAGCATGGCTACAACAGCATTCTGCAGTGATACGCCATCTCATCTGGTTTGCACTTAGTGGGACTATCATTTTCTTTTCAACAGGACAATGTCCCAACACGCCTCCAGGCTGTGTGAGGGCTATTTGACCAAGAAGGAGAGCGATTGTGTGCTGCATCAGATGACCTAGCCTCCACAGTCACCCGACCTCAACCCGGTCAACCTTGGACCGCAGAGTGAAGGAAAATCAGCCAACAAGTGCTCAGCATATGTGGGAACTGCTTCAAGACTGTTTGAAAAGCATTCCAGGTGAAGCTGGTTGAGAAAATGGCAAGTGTTTAAAGCTGTCATCAAGGCAAAGGGTGGCTACTTTGAAGAATCTCAAGTATAAAATATATTTTGATTTATTCTAACATTTATTAACAGTTATTTCTAGAAAATAGTAAAAATAAATAAAGAAAAACCCTTGAATGTGTAGGTTTGTCCAAAATTTTGACTGGTACTGTATGTAATATATATACAGTATAGGTACTTTTTTTTACAGGAAAAATCTGAGGAGGCACATGCCCCTGTGCCCCCTTTGGGCATGACACCTCTGAGCTCTGTAATCACAACAACTAGTGAAACAATCCTCAATATCACAAATCATTAATAACATCCACTATATAGCACTCTTAAACTGTCAGTATAAATAAATAACTTCCCACTGAGCCAGGGCTCCACACAGTCGACGCAACGGATCCCTAACAGATCTGACGGAGCTTAATTTGTGTCGCTCTCTACGTAGTTCAATGTACTTTTGTGTGGCTGAATTTTTGGAATGCAAACGGAGCTCTGTTTGTGTAGACTGTGAAATCACTGTGGGGAGCCATTGAAGACAGCATGTCTCTTTCTCTACCACTTTCTCCTGGCTCATGTCCCAATGCTAATTACTTTATTTGCTTAGCCAATTCCAATCAGATGGTTGCACTATACAGCTATGGCAGAACCCTGATGAGAGTGACATTTGAACTTCCTGGCCTGGTTCGAATGATGAACGACTGGGCTGCTGATTAGAAACAGCCAATGAGGCGAGACGAGAGAGGAGGCGCAGCGCTGTATAAATCATTAGAGCCAATCAGAGTTCAGTATCAAATTAAATTGCCTACACTACAGATGTAGGATCTTAATTTGAGCCAGTTTGCTACAGCAGGAAAATAATCCTGCAGCAACAGGAAATATGAATTATTACGTGGATTATAATTCATGGACAACTTTTGTAGGGGTTGATGCATTTTTCGTTATGGCAAATACACTACAAGTTTGAATTTCCTGCAGTGCAAGAGAATTCTCAGCAACAAATTAAGATCCTACATCTGTAGCTTGAGCAACGCTCTAGAAAATTGTGTAAAAGGGGTGAAGAGTTGGAATGGACATCATGACACAAAGCACATACCTTGCCCTCCTTCTCCTATTGGGTCCAACAGCCACAAAGGACATACAGAGAAAAAGAATGACAGAGGGAGAGAGAGAGGGACAGGAAGAGAGAGATGGTGTTAAACATGAAATGACAGACTCTACTAGCGCTGTGAGAGAAAACCATCATCACAATCAACAACATATTTTGGATTGGTGGAGTTACTGACTAAATGTGTGTGTGTGCGTCGTACCGTGACCCGTTCAGGATACACTCCAGCTCTAAGGAAGGAGGCCTTCCACCCATCTATCTCCTCCTGACTCTCGCAGGCCAACTCCAGCTGACGGTAGTCCTTATATACATTTCTGTGGATGCACAGCGGCAACTCTGAGTGTGTGTGTGCAGAGGCATCGGAATAAAATAATACAAATAATAAAAAGAAAATGTTTTTTTCTTCTCTGTAATAATACTAGCCACTTAGCAATTTCATAAAGTTGTCTTTAGCATAATGATTATGGCTCTAGATTGCAGGAAAGAGCAGCTTCAGGTGTTTGAGAAATGTACAATTATCCAATTTATGAAATTCCTACTTATGGAACCCCCCCTCCTCACACACTTTGTGGCCCTTCAGATTGTAGGGTAGCATGGTGTGTGTGCGTGTGCGTGTGTGTGTGTGTGTGTGTGTGTGTGTGTGTGTGTGTGTGTGTGTGTGTGTGTGTGTGTGTGTGTGTGTGTGTGTGTGTGTGATAGTGAGTAGTATTACATACATTCTTGTGGAAGCGAGTAGGATTAAGAGGGGATTGTGTGGGTGCTTGCCTTGAATGACTGAGAATGTGTGTGGTCAGTCTGTGGAGAGCTGCTACATTGTGTACATTGAAGCTACGTCGGTTGTGTAGATCGAGCTTAATTACTCTACTTTTGAGGTCTTAGAACATCTGAGATGAAAATATGAAATGTCCACTTAAGAACGTACCTTTGCTCTGTGTTGAACAGGGCAAAGATCTGCTTGCTGGACATGAAGCTCTTCTCCACATCCCTCAGCCTCAGGTTGTCCACCTGGAGCATGTACTTCTTCTCTTTCTCCTGCAGGAGGCAGAATAAACGATACACAGGTTAGAGACAGTAGCCTACATATGAACCCACACACACTCACAGAGAGCGAGGAAGCGCAGATTATTACAGCAACTGTGAGGATCTCCATAGACCTGCGATGACCTATGCATGCGATCTTGAACATGCACGCTTTACATGATTACATAAGAAAACATTTATAGTTACTAACCTCAAAATGTAGCCATGGATGTTAATCATTTTAAGTTTTAATGAATTAGTTTGGCAGATAGCCTTAACTTTAGGCTATTTACTGTATTACAAAAGTAATATTGAATTGTGTTTAGTTGACAATGAAACCAAATATCAACATTAAAAGGAAATGTAGGCCTAACTCCTGCTTCGATATTTCATCTGAGCCACTGGCTTCGTCCGGCTTTAATTCCACTTTGTCTAAAAATGAACGATTGATATGTTGGATTCATGTCTCCATCTCAACCAAAAATCAAAGGTAATCAAATCTAACTTTAAATGCACTTTAAGTACAGTTTTTTTTTTAAGTCTTTAACTTAGATTTTTTTGGTTGAGATGGAGACGTCCAACATGTAAATGATTCATTTGTAGATAAACCAGAATTAAAGTCAGACAGTGTCACAGATGGAACCATCAGAGCAGAAAATACATCTCTTTCAAATGGTGCTATTTGGTTGCCTTGACAACCAAACACAATTTAACATGTCTAAATATCATTACATTGGAAATCTACCAGAGCTTGAATCCCTGGGTCTATGTGTTGTCTATTCTTAGTTGAATCCTGGGCTGAATTCAAACAATAGCTGTTGATGCCTTTGCAAATGCTATAGAGGCCTAAACAGCATCAGTGATGATATGAGTGAGAAAGTAATGCATGGTCACATTTAATTTGCTCTGTTAACCCTTTGGAATGACTTCAGTAGCATCAGTGAATCTATTTAGTTGTTAAGTGGAGATCTCTCAACAATCATTCTCATGATAGCACATTGGTAATTGTCAGTGACAAATGTCATAGCTAAGTAGGGCTTGGTTAAAATCCTGGATGGGAGACCAAAAGTAGCTGTAGATAGGAGGTGCTGCCCAGTCTATTGGTTTTATTTCTTCTTTTGATAGCGTAAATAATGTTGAAGGTCTGACATTGTTTTCAAGATACATATTCAACATATTTTTATACAAGTTTGATGAGATAATCCTGTGGTTGAAATTTCACCCACAAAACAACAGTTTATGTTGACAATATTTTCAAATCCAATGTTTTGGATGGACTAATTAAGTTGAAACAATGTTGATTCAACCAGTTTGTGCCAGTGTGGAGGGATACATATACAGAGAGAAAGAGAGAGGGGGGATACAGAG
>NC_088239.1:58806487-58813987 GCF_036934945.1 Oncorhynchus masou masou
ATGAAAGACAGTGACAGAGAGAGAGAAAGGTAGAGAATGAAACAGAGTAGAACAAACTGGAAAGGAGGGGTAAAAGAGAAGTACAAGAGATAGGCCAGAGAGATGGATGTGTGGGATGGAGGGAGACGGAGGGGTGTGAGGAGTGTGAGGAAGAGCCAGAGTGACATAGAGCAGGCACTGAGCCATGTATGGCCCCATCGACACAGCCTCAGACTAACACACTGCATGCTGAGGATTCACCCCGCACTTAATCACTTCGACAGACTGCTATAACTCTCTCTCTCTCTCTCACACACACACACACACACACACACACACACACACACACACACACACACACACACACACACACACACACACACACACACACACACACACACAAGGAAGTCATCAGAGAGGGTGAGAGGGGAGGCTGCAGTACTGTGTGTTGGGGCAGACCTATGACTCTCCCTCTCCTCCCCTTTGCCCCTCTCCTCCTTCCATCTCCCAGTAGAGACTGAGGGAGAATGCAGACAGACTGAGTGATTCTCCATATGTACCTATAAAACCAGCATAGTCAGCTCAGCAGCACGGGACACACTCTTAGGTCAGACAAACACACACACACACACACACACACACACAACACACACACACACACAAACATTATTCTATAACAGTCTACACATGTGAGCAGAGACGGACAAACACTATTTTGTAAAAGATTCATTCAGCTCAGCGAGTGTGTGAGAACTTCTTACTCACTTAAGAGACCAACACACCCAGCCCTTTAAGAAAATCTCACTCTGGCCAGAGAACGTCTTGATGCTCGGTATGTACAAACCTATCCTACAGACCACAGAGCGAGTTGAAATAAGTTCCATTGTTTTGTTTTGCTTGTGAGGAATACCAGCCTAATTATAAAGCCAGAGGAAGTTCACGTTGGATTCATAAACACACTTCACGTCCCCTCCAGCCCCTGCTTGGGTAATCCAAACAAGAGCCTCACACAAATTCTCCCTATAAGACACACACACACACACACACACACACACGTGAACACAGACGCACGCATACAGACTTGCACAGACACAAGCACACAAACACACATGCAAATGTACTGTATACATGCATCTCTTAAAGGAACAACCCTGCTGACCTTATGCCTGAATAGCCACACTCCTGAGCCAGATCCAACATCCTTACACCCAGAACGACTCACAAAGACCAGCTGTATGTGTGTTGGTCCAGTCTGTGTATATGGGTTGGTCCAGTGTGTGTATGTGTGTGTGTGTGTGTGTGTGTGTGTGTGTGTGTGTGTGTGTGTGTGTGTGTGTGTGTGTGTGTGTGTGTGTGTGTGTGTGTGTGTGTGTGTGTGTGTGTTGTTTGTGTGTGTGTGTGTGTGTGTGTGTGTCTGTGTGTTGTTTGTGTGTGTTGGACCAGTGTGTGTATATGTGTTGGACCAGTGTGTGTGTGTGTGTGTGTGTGTGTCTGTGTGTTGTTTGTGTGTGTTGGTCCAGTCTGTGTATATGTGTTGGACCAGTGTGTGTGTGTGTGTGTGTGTGTGTGTGTGTGTGTGTGTGTGTGTGTGTGTGTGTGTGTGTGTGTGTGTGTGTGTGTGTGTGTGTGTGTGTGTGTGTGTGTGTTGTTTGTGTGTGTTGGACCAGTGTGTGTATGTGTTGGACCAGCTGTATATTTCTTTTTTTATTTTTTTATTTCACCTTTATTTAACCAGGTAGGCAAGTTGAGAACAAGTTCTCATTTACAATTGCGACCTGGCCAAGATAAAGCAAAGCAGTTCGACACATACAACGACACAGAGTTACACATGGAGCAAAACAAACATACAGTCAATAATGCAATATAAACAAGTCTATATACGATGTGAGCAAATGAGGTGAGATAAGGGAGGTAAAGGCAAAAAAAGGCCATGGTGGCAAAGTAAATACAATATAGCAAGTAAAACACTGGAATGGTATATTTGCAATGGAAGAATGTGCAAAGTAGAAATAAAAATAATGGGGTGCAAAGGAGAAAAATTAATTAATTAATTAAATACAGTAGGGAAAGAGGTAGTTGTTTGGGCTAAAATATAGGTGGGCTATGTACAGGTGCAGTAATCTGTGAGCTGCTCTGACAGTTGGTGCTTAAAGCTAGTGAGGGAGATAAGTGTTTCCAGTTTCAGTGCTTTTTGTAGTTCGTTCCAGTCATTGGCAGCAGAGAACTGGAAGGAGAGGTGGCCAAAGAAAGAAATGGTTTTGGGGGTGACTAGAGAGATATACCTGCTGGAGCGTGTGCTACAGGTGGGAGATGGTATGTTGACCAGCGAGCTGAGATAAGGGGGGACTTTACCTAGCAGGGTCTTGTAGATGACATGGAGCCAGTGGGTTTGGCGACGAGTATGAAGCGAGGGCCAGCCAACGAGAGCGTACAGGTCGCAATGGTGGGTAGTATATGGGGCTTTGGTGACAAAACGGATTGCACTGTGATAGACTGCATCCAATTTGTTGAGTAGGGTATTGGAGGCTATTTTGTAAATGACATCGCCAAAGTCAAGGATTGGTAGGATGGTCAGTTTTACAAGGGTATGTTTGGCAGCATGAGTGAAGGATGCTTTGTTGCGAAATAGGAAGCCAATTCTAGATTAACTTTGGATTGGAGATATTTGATATGGGTCTGGAAGGAGAGTTTACAGTCTAACCAGACACCTAAGTATTTGTAGTTGTCCACGTATTCTAAATCAGAGCCGTCCAGATTAGTGATGTTGGACAGGCGGGTAGGTACGGGTAGCGATCGGTTGAAGAGCATGCATTTAGTTTTACTTGTATTTAAGAGCAATTTGAGGCCACGGAAGGAGAGTTGTATGGCATTGAAGCTTGCCTGGAGGGTTGTTAACACAGTGTCCAAAGAAGGGCCAGAAGTATACAGAATGGTGTCGTCTGTGTAGAGGTGGATCAGAGACTCACCAGCAGCAAGAGCGACCTCATTGATGTATACAGAGAAGAGAGTCGGTCCAAAAATTGAACCCTGTGGCACCCCCATAGAGACTGCCAGAGGTCCGGACAGCAGACCCTCCGATTTGACACACTGAACTCTATCAGAGAAGTAGTTGATGAACCAGGCGAGGCAATCATTTGATAAACCAAGGCTGTAGAGTCTGCCAATGAGGATGTGGTGATTGACAGAGTCGAAAGCCTTGGCCAGATCAATGAACACGGCTGCACAGTAATGTTTCTTATCGATGGCGGTTAAGATATCGTTTAGGACCTTGAGTGTGGCTGAGGTGCACCCATGACCAGCTCTGAAACCAGATTGCATAGCAGCGAAGGTATGGTGAGATTCGAAATGGTCGGTAATCTGTTTGTTGACTTGGCTTTCGAAGACCTTAGAAAGGCATGGTAGGATAGATATAGGTCTGTAGCAGTTTGGGTCAAGAGTGTCCCCCCCTTTGAAGAGGGGGATGACCGCAGCTGCTTTCCAATCTTTGGGGATCTCAGACGACACTAGAGGTTGAACAGGCTAGTAATAGGGGTGGATACAATTTCAGCAGATACTTTTAGAAAGAAAGGGTCCAGATTGTCTAGCCCAGCTGATTTGTAGGGGTCCAGATTTTGCAGCTCTTTCAGAACATCAGCTGAACGGATTTGGGAGAAGGAGAAATGGGGAAGGCTTGGGCGAGTTGCTGTGGGGGGTGCAGTGCTGTTGACCGGGGTAGGAGTAGCCAGGTGGAAAGCATGGCCAGCCGTAGAAAAATGCTTATTGAAATTCTCAATTTATGGTGGATTTATCAGTGGTGACAGTGTTTCCTATCCTCAGTGCAGTGGGCAGCTGGGAGGAGGTGTTCTTATTCTCCATGGACTTTACAGTGTCCCAGAACTTTTTTGAGTTAGTGTTGCAGGAAGCAAATTTCTGCTTGAAAAAGCTAGCCTTGGCTTTTCTAACTGCCTGTGTATAATGTTTTCTAGCTTCCCTGAACAGCTGCATATCACGGGGGCTGTTCGATGCTAATGCAGAACGCCATAGGATGTTTTTGTGTTGGTTAAGGGCAGTCAGGTCTGGGGAGAACTAAGGGCTATATCTGCTATATCTGACCACCCTGGCAGAGGGTGGTCTATAGCAGACTGCAACGGCAGACTGCAACGGTGAGAGACTTGTTTTTAGAGATGTGGATTTTTAAAAGTAGAAGTTCAAATTGTTTGGGTACAGACCTGGATAGTAGGACAGAACTCTGCAGGCTATCTTTGCAGTAGATTGCAACACCGCCCCCTTTGGCAGTTCTATCTTGTCTGAAAAGGTTGTAGTTTGGAAATAAAATTTCAGAATTTTTGGTAGTCTTCCTAAGCCAGGATTCAGACACAGCTAGAACATCCGGGTTGGCAGAGTGTGCTAAAGCAGTGAATAGAACAAACTTAGGGAGGAGGCTTCTAATGTTAACATGCATGAAACCAAGGCTATTACGGTTACAGAAGTCGTCAAAAGAGAGCGCCTGGGGAATAGGAGTGGAGCAAGGCACCGTAGGGCCTGGATTCACCTCTACATCGCCAGAGGAACAGAGGAGGAGTAGAATAAGGGTGCGGCTGAAAGCAATAAGAATTGGTTGTCTAGAACATCTGGAACAGAGAGTAAAAGGAGGTTTCTGGGGGCGATAAAATAGCATCAAGGTATAATGTACAGACAAAGGTATGTTAGGATGTGAATACAGTGGAGGTAAACCTAGGTATTGAGTGATGAAGAGAGAGATATAGTCTCTAGAAACATCATTGAAACCAGGAGATGTCATTGCATGTGTGGGTGGTGGAACTAATAGGTTGGATAAGGTATGGTGAGCAGGACTAGAGGCTCTACAGTGAAATAAGCCAATAAACACTAACCAGAACAGCAATGGACAAGGCATATTGACATTAAGGAGAGGCATGCTTCATTGAGTGATCAAAAGGGTCCCGAGAGTGGAGAGGTTGGTTGGGGGTCACGGCGATCCAGACAGCCAGCCAGGCCATCGGTAGCAAGCTAGCATAGGATGGATGTCTGTTATTAGCCACCTCTTGCGCTCTGTCAGTAGATTAGTGGGGTTCCGTGTGGTAGAGGGGACCAATCCAAATCACACAACAACAACAAAAATAAAAACAATAGATATAGCTAGAGGTCCAAGAAGAAGAAAAAAATAACAATAACAATAAAAATAAATAAATTGTCCGATTATCTATTCAGATAGCAGCCGATAAGATAGCTAATGGCTAGCAGGCCGCAGATGGGCGCCCAGGCAACGTCGCGACGGAGGAACCAGACGGATAACTCCCTCGGGTAGACAACGTCGGCAGTCCAGCCGTGAAGGCCCGGTGGGGCTCCGCGTAGGCAGCAAAACGGGTCCGGATAGGTGACCGCAGCCCAGGAGTGATTGATGGAACTCCTCAGCTGGCTAGCTCCGGAGTGTGTTGGACCAGCTGTATATGTGTTGGACCAGTGTGTGTATGTGTTGGACCAGTGTGTGTGTGTGTGTGTGTATGTGTGTTGGACCAGTGTGTGTGTGTGAGTTGGACCAGTGTGTGTGTGTGTGTGTGTGTGTGTGTGTGTGTGTGTGTGTGTGTGTGTGTGTGTGTGTGTGTGTGTGTGTGTGTGTGTGTGTGTGTGTGTGTGTGTGTGTGTGTGTGTGTGTGTGTGTGTGTGTGTGTGTGTGTGTGTGTGTGTGTGTGTGTGTGTGTGTGTGTGTGTGTGTGTGTGTGTGTGTGTGTGTTGTGTGTGTGTGTGTGTGTGTGTGTGTGTGTGGACCAGTGTGTGTGTGTGTGTGTGTGTGTGGACCATTGTGTGTATAGTGTGTTAGACCAGTGTGTGTGTGTGTGTGGACCAGTGTGTGTGTGTGTGTGTGTGTGTGTGTTGGACCAGTGTGTGTGTGTGTGTGTGTGTGTGTGTGTGTGTGTGTGTGTGTGTTGGACCAGTGTGTGTATGTGTGTTGGACCAGTGTGTGTGTGTGTGTGTGTTGGACCATTGTGTGTATATGTGTTAGAGCAGTGTGTGTCTGTGTGTTGGACCAGTGTGTGTGTGTGTGTGTGTGTGTGTGTGTGTGTGTGTGTGTGTGTGTGTGTTGGACCAGTGTGTGTATGTGTGTTGGACCAGTGTGTGACCAGTGTGTGTGTGTGTGTGTGTGTGTGTGTGTGTGTGTGTGTGTGTGTGTGTGTGTGTGTGTGTGTGTGTGTGTGTTTGTTTGTGTTGGACCATTGTGTGTATGTGTGTTGTGTTGGACCAGTGTGTGTGTGTGTGTTGGACCAGTGTGTGTGTGTTTGACCAGTGTGTGTATGACCAGTGTGTGTATGTGTTGGACCAGTGTGTGTGTGTGTTGGACCAGTGTGTGTGTGTGTGTTGGACCAGTGTGTGTGTGTGTGTGTGTGTGTGTGTGTGTGTGTGTGTGTGTGTGTGTGTGTTGGACCAGCATGAAAGTGTGTTGGACCAGTGTGTGTATGTGTGTTGGACCAGTGTGTGTGTGTGTGTGTCTGTGTGTTG
This sequence comes from Oncorhynchus masou masou, assembly GCF_036934945.1. NCBI lineage: Eukaryota > Metazoa > Chordata > Actinopteri > Salmoniformes > Salmonidae > Oncorhynchus > Oncorhynchus masou. Next base: position 58,812,962 of record NC_088239.1, read on the forward strand.
TTGTGTGTGTGTTGGACCAGTGTGTGTGTGTGTGTGTGTGTGTGTGTGTGTGTGTGTTGGATGTGTGTTGGACCAGTGTGTGTATGTGTGTGGACCAGTGTGTGTGTTGTGTGTGTTGTGTGTGGACCAGTGTGTGACCAGTGTGTGTGTGTGGACCAGTGTGTGTGTGTGTGTGTGTGTGTGTGTGTGTGTGTGTGTGTGTGTGTGTGTGTGTGTGTGTGTGTGTGTGTGTGTGTGTGTGTTGGACCAGTGTGTGTGTGTGTGTGTTGGACCAGTGTGTGTGTGTGTTGGACCAGTGTGTGTGTGTGTGTGGACCAGTGTGTGTGTGTGTGTGTGTTGACCAGTGTGTGTGTGTGTGTGTGTGTGTGTGTGTGTGTGTGTGTGTTGTGTGTGTGTGTGTGTGTGTGTGTGTGTGTGTGTGTGTGTGTGTGTGTGTGTGTTGGACCAGTGTGTGTGTGTGTTGGACCAGTGTGTGTATGTGTGTTGGACCAGTGTGTGTGTGTGTTGGACCAGTGTGTGTGTGTGTGTGTGGACCAGTGTGTGTGTGTGTGGACCAGTTGGACCAGTGTGTGTGTGTGTGTGTGTGTGTGTGTGTGTGTGTGTGTGTGTGTGTGTGTGTGTGTGTGTGTGTGTGTGTGTGTGTGTGTGTTGGACCAATGTGTGTATGTGTGTTGGACCAGTGTGTGTGTGCTTTGGACCAGTGTGTGTATGTGTTGGACCAGTGTGTGTATGTGTGTGGATGTGTTGGATCAGAAGTATATGTGTTGGATGTGTTGGACCAGTGTGTGTGTGTGTGTGGACCAGTGTGTGTGTGTGTGTGTGTGTGTGTGTGTGTGTGTGTGTGTGTGTTGTGTGTGTGTGTGTGTGTGTGTGTGTGTGTGTGTGTTGTGTGTGTGTATGTGTTGGACCAGTGTGTGTATGTGTTGGACCAGTGTGTGTATGTGTTGGATCAGTGTAACCAGTGTGTGTATATGTGTTGGACCAGTGTGTGTATGTGTTGGACCAGTGTGTGTATCTGTTGGACCA
>NC_088239.1:58816487-58821487 GCF_036934945.1 Oncorhynchus masou masou
GTGTTGTTGGACCAGTGTGTGTGTGTGTGTTGGACCAGTGTGTGTATGTGTGTGTTGGACCAGTGTGTGTATCTGTGTGTTGGACCAGTGTGTGTTGTGTGTGTGTGTGTGTGTGTGTGTGTGTGTGTGTGTGTGTGTGTGTGGACCAGTGTGTGTATGTGTGTTGGACCAGTGTGTGTGTGTGTGTGTGTGTGTGTGTGTGTGTTGGACCAGTGTGTGTATGTGTGTTGGACCAGTGTGTGTGTGTGTGTGTTGGACCAGTGTGTGTGTGTTGGACCAGTGTGTGTATGTGTGTTGGACCAGTGTGTGTGTGTGTTGGACCAGTGTGTGTGTGTGTGTGGTGTGTGTGTGTGTGTGTGTGTGTGTGTGTGTGTGTGTGTGTGTGTGTGTGTGTGTGTGTGTGTGTGTGTGTGTGTGTGTGTGTGTGTTGGACCAGCTGAAAGTGTGTTGGACCAGTGTGTGTATGTGTGTTGGACCAGTGTGTGTGTGTGTGTGTGTGTGTTGTGTGTGTGTGTGTTGGTGTGTGTACCAGTGTGTGTGTGTGCATGTGTTGGACCAGTGTGTGTATGTGTTGGACCAGTGTGTGTGTGTTGTGTGTGTGTGTGTGTGTGTGTGTGTGTGTGTGTGTTGGATGTGTGTGTTGGACCAGTGTGTGTATGTGTTGGACCAGTGTGTGTGTGTGTGTGTTGTGACCAGTGTGTGTGTGTGTGTGTGACCAGTGTGTGTGTGTGTGTGTGTGTGTGTGTGTGTGTGTGTGTGTGTGTGTGTGTGTGTGTGTGTTGTGTGTGTGTGTGTGTTGGACCAGTGTGTTTGTGTGTATGTGTGTTGGACCAGTGTGTGTGTATGTGTGTTGGACCAGTGTGTGTGTATGTGTTAGAGCAGTGTGTGTCTGTGTGTTGGACCAGTGTGTGTGTGTGTGTGTGTGTGTGTGTGTGTGTGTGTGTGTGTGTGTGTGTGTGTGTGTGTGTGTGTGTGTGTGTGTGTGTGTGTGTGTGTGTGTGTGTGTGTTGGACCAGTGTGTGTGTGTGTGTGTGTGTTGGACCAGTGTGTGTGTGTGTTTGTTGGACCAGTGTGTGTGTGTGTTGGACCAGTGTGTGTGTGTGTGTTGGACCAGTGTGTGTATGTGTGTGTGACCAGTGTGTGTGTGTGTGTGTTGGACCAGTGTGTGTGTGTGTTGGACCAGTGTGTGTATGTGTGTTGGACCAGTGTGTGTGTGTGTGTGTTGGACCAGTGTGTGTGTGTGTGTGTTGTGTGTTTATGGACCAGTGTGTGTGTGTGTGTTGGACCAGTGTGTGTGTGTGTTGGACCAGTGTGTGTGTGTGTTGGACCAGTGTGTGTATGTGTGTTGGACCAGTGTGTGTGTGTGTTGGACCAGTGTGTGTGTTGGACCAGTGTGTGTATGTGTGTTGGACCAGTGTGTGTGTGTGTGTGTGTGTTGGACCAGTGTGTGTATGTGTGTGGACCAGTGTGTGTGTGTGTGTGTGTGTGTGTGTGTGTGTGTGTGTGTGTGTGTGTGTGTGTGTGTGTGTGTGTGTGTGTTGGTGTGTGTTGGACCAGTGAACCAGTGTGTTGGACCAGTGTGTGTATGTGTGTTGGACCAGTGTGTGTGTGTGTGTTGTGACCAGTGTGTTGTGTGTGTTGTGACCAGTGTGTGTGTGTTTGTGTGTGTGTGTGTATGTGTTGGACCAGTGTGTGTGTGTGTTGGACCAGTGTGTGTGTGTGTGTTGTTGACCAGTGTGTGTGTGTATGTCTGTGTGTGTGTGTGTTGGATGTGTTGGACCAGTGTGTGTATGTGTTGGACCAGTGTGTGTGTGTGTGTGTGTGTTGGACCAGTGTGTGTGTGTGTGTGTGTGTGACCAGTGTGTGTGTGTGTGTGTGTGTGTGTGTGTGTGTGTGTGTGTGTGTGTGTGTGTGTGTGTGTGTGGACCAGTGTGTGTGTGTGTGTGTGTTGGACCAGTGTGTGTATGTGTGTTGGACCAGTGTGTGTGTGTGTGTGTGTGTGTGTGTGTGTGTGTGTGTGTGTGTGTGTGTGTGTGTGTGTGTGTGTGTGTGTGTGTGTGTGTGTGTGTGTGTGTGTGTGTGTGTGTGTGTGTGTGTGTGTGTGTTGACCAGTGTGTGTGTGTTGGACCAGTGTGTGTGTGTGTGTGTGACCAGTGTGTGTGTGTGTGTTGGACCAGTGTGTGTGTTGGTGTGTGTTGGACCAGTGTGTGTGTGTGTGTGTTGGACCAGTGTGTGTATGTGTGTTGGACCAGTGTGTGTGTGTGTGTGTGTGGACCAGTGTGTGTATGTGTGTGTTGGACCAGTGTGTGTGTGTGTGTGTTGGACCAGCTGTATGTGTGTTGGACCAGTGTGTGTGTGTGTGTTGGACCAGTGTGTGTGTGTGTGTGTGTTGTGTTGGACCAGTGTGTGTGTGTGTTGGTGTGTGTGTGTGTGTGTGTGTGTGTGTGTGTGTGTGTGTGTGTGTTGTGACCAGTGTGTGTGTGTGTGTGTGTTGACCAGTGTGTGTGTGTGTGTGGACCAGTGTGTGTATGTTGTGTGTTGGACCAGAAGTGTATGTGTGTGTGTGTATGTGTGTTGGACCAGTGTGTGTGTGTGTGTGTGTGTGTGTGTGTGTGTGTGTGTGTGTGTGTGTGTGTGTGTGTGTGTGTGTGTGTGTGTGTGTGTGTGTTGGACCAGTGTGTGTATGTGTGTTGGACCAGTGTGTGTGTGTGTGTGTTGGACCAGTGTGTGTGTGTGTTTGTTGGACCAGTGTGTGTGTGTGTTGGACCAGTGTGTGTGTGTGTGTGTGTGTGTGTGTGTGTGTGTGTGTGTGTGTGTGTGTGTGTGTGTGTGTGTGTGTGTGTGTGTGTGTGTGTGTGTGTGTGTGTGTGTGGACCAGTGTGTGTGTGTTGTGTGTGTGTGTGTGTTGGACCAGTGTGTGTGTGTGTGTTGACCAGTGTGTGTGTTGGACCAGTGTGTTGTTGGACCAGTGTGTGTTGGTTGGACCAGTGTGTGTGTGTGTGTGTGTGTGTGTGTGTGTGTGTGTGTGTGTGTGTGTGTGTGTGTGTGTGTGTGTGTGTGTGTGTGTGTGGACCAGTGTGTTGGACCAATGTGTGTATGTGTGTTGGACCAGTGTGTGTGTGTGTGTTGGACCAGTGTGTGTGTGTGTGTTGGACCAGTGTGTGTATGTGTTTGGACCAGTGTGTGTGTGTGTGTGTGTGTGTGACCAGTGTGTGTGTGTGTGTGTGTGTGTGTGTGTGTGTGTGTGTGTGTGTGTGTGTGTGTGTGTGTGTTGGACCAGTGTGTGTGTGTTGGACCAGTGTGTGTGTGTGTTGGACCAGTGTGTGTGTGTTGTGACCAGTGTGTGTGTTGACCAGTGTGTGTATGTGTGTTGGACCAGTGTGTGTATGTGTGTTGGACCAGTGTGTGTGTGTGTGTGTGTGTGTGTGTGTGTGTGTGTGTGTGTGTGTGTGTGTGTGTGTGTGTGTGTGTGTGTGTTGGACCAGTGTGTGTATGTGTGTTGGACCAGTGTGTGTGTGTGTGTTGGACCAGTGTGTGTGTGTGTGTGTTGGACCAGCTGTGTTGGACCAGTGTGTGTGTGTGTTGTGTGTGTGTGTGTGTGTTGGACCAGTGTGTGTGTGTGTTGGACCAGTGTGTGTGTGTGTGTGTGTGTGTTGTGTGTGTGTGTGTGTTGACCAGTGTGTGTGTGTGTGTGTGGACCAGTGTGTGTGTGTGTGTGTGTGTGTGTGTGTTGGACCAGTGTGTGTGTGTGTTGGACCAGTGTGTGTGTGTTGGACCAGTGTGTGTGTGTGTGTGGACCAGTGTGTGTGTGTGTGTGTTGGACCAGTGTGTGTGTGTGTGTGTGTGTGTTGGACCAGCTGTATGTGTGTTGGACCAGTGTGTGTATGTGTTTGGACCAGTGTGTGTGTGTGTGGACCATGTGTGTGTGTGTGTGTGGACCAGTGTGTGTGTGTGTGTGTGTGTGTGTGTGTGTGTGTGTGTGTGTGTGTGTGTGTGTGTGTGTGTGTGTGTGTGTGTGTGTGTTGGACCAGCTGAATGTGTGTTGGACCAGTGTGTGTATGTGTGTTGGACCAGTGTGTGTGTGTGTGTGTGTGTGTTGTGTTGTGTGTGTGTGTGTTGTTGGACCAGTGTGTGTGTGTGTTGGACCAGTGTGTGTATGTGTTGGACCAGTGTGTGTATGTATGTGTTGATCAGAAGTTGGACCATGTGTTGTGACCAGTGTGTGTGTGTGTTGTTGGACCATGTGTGTATGTAAGTGGGACCAGTGTGTGTGTGTGTGTGGACCAGTGTGTGTGTGTGTGTGTGTGTGTGTGACCAGTGTGTGTGTGTGTGTGTGTGTGTGTGTGTGTGTGTGTGTGTGTGTGTTGTGTGTGTGTGTGTTGGACCAGTGTGTTGTGTTGTTGTGACCAGTGTGTGTGTGTGTTGTTTGTGTGTGTTGGACCAGTGTGTGTGTGTGTGTGTGTGTGTGTGTGGACCAGTGTGTGTATGTGTGTTGGACAGTGTTGGACCAGTGTGTGTGTGTGTGTTGGACCAGTGTGTGTGTGTGTGTGTGGACCAGTGTGTGTGTGTGTGTGTGTGTGTGTGTGTGTGTGTGTGTGTGTGTGTGTGTGTGTGTGTGTGTGTGTGTGTGTGTGTGTGTGTGTGGACCAGTGTGTGTGTGTGTTGGACCAGTGTGTGTGTGTGTGTGTGTGTGTGTGTGTGTTGGACCAGTGTGTGTGTGTGTGTTGGACCAGTGTGTGTGTGTGTTGGACCAGTGTGTGTATGTGTGTGTTGGACCAGTGTGTGTGTGTGTGTGTGTGGACCAGTGTGTGTGTGTGGACCAGTGTGTGTGTGTTGGACCAGTGTGTGTGTGTGTTGGACCAGTGTGTGTGTGTGTGTGTGTGTGTGTGTGTGTGTGTGTGTTGGACCAGTGTGTGTGTGTGTGTGTGTGAGTTGGAACTGTGTGTGTGTGTGTGTGTGTGTGTGTGTGTGTGTGTGTGTGTGTGTTGTTGACCAGTGTG
>NC_088239.1:59161487-59163987 GCF_036934945.1 Oncorhynchus masou masou
AGACCATGAGAGAGAGTGTGTGTGTGTGTGTACCCGGTGATGTCGTAGACCCGGTGTGTGTGTGTGTGTGTATGATGTCGTAGACCATGAGTGTGTGTGTGTGTGTACCCGGTGATGTCGTAGACCATGAGAGTGTGTGTGTGTGTGTGTAACCGGTGATGTCGTAGACCATGAGTGTGTGTGTGTGTGTGTACCCGGTGATGTGTAGACCATGAGTGTGTGTGTGTGTGTGTACCCGGTGATGTCGTAGACCATGAGTGTGTGTGTGTGTGTGTGTACCGGTGATGTCGTAGACCATGAGAGTGTGTGTGTGTGTGTGTGTACCCGGTGATGTCGTAGACCATGAGAGTGTGTGTGTGTGTGTGTGTACCCGGTGATGTCGTAGACCATGAGTGTGTGTGTGTGTGTGTACCCGGTGATGTCGTAGACCATGAGTGTGTGTGTGTGTGTACCCGGTGATGTCGTAGACCATGAGTGTGTGTGTGTGTGTACCCGGTGATGTCGTAGACCATGAGTGTGTGTGTGTGTGTACCCGGTGATGTCGTAGACCATGAGTGTGTGTGTGTGTGTGTACCCGGTGATGTCGTAGACCATGAGTGTGTGTGTGTGTGTACCCGGTGATGTCGTAGACCATGAGTGTGTGTGTGTGTGTGTACCCGGTGATGTCGTAGACCATGAGAGTGTGTGTGTGTGTGTGTACCCGGTGATGTCGTAGACCATGAGAGTGTGTGTGTGTGTGTGTACCCGGTGATGTCGTAGACCATGAGAGTGTGTGTGTGTGTGTGTGTGTACCCGGTGATGTCGTAGACCATGAGAGTGTGTGTGTGTGTGTGTGTGTACCCGGTGATGTCGTAGACCATGAGAGTGTGTGTGTGTGTGTGTGTGTACCCGGTGATGTCGTAGACCACGAGAGTGTGTGTGTGTGTGTGTGTGTACCCGGTGATGTCGTAGACCCCGAGAGTGTGTGTGTGTGTGTGTGTGTGTGTGTGTGGACCCTGTGATGTCGTAGACACGAGTGTGTGTGTGTGTGTGTGTGTGTGTACCCGGTGATGTCGTAGACCATGAGAGTGTGTGTGTGTGTGTGTGTGTGTGTGTGTGTGTGTGTGTGTGTGTGGTGATGTCGTAGACCAGAGTGTGTGTGTGTGTGTGTGTGTGTGTGTGTGCACCCCGGTGATGTCGTAGACCATGAGAGTGTGTGTGTGTGTGTGTGTGTGTGTGCACCCTGTGATGTCGTAGACCACGAGAGTGTGTGTGTGTGTGTGTGTGTGTACCCGGTGATGTCGTAGACCATGAGAGTGTGTGTGTGTGTGTGTGTACCCGGTGATGTCGTAGACCATGAGAGTGTGTGTGTGTGTGTGTGTGTACCCGGTGATGTCGTAGACCATGAGAGTGTGTGTGTGTGTGTGTACCCGGTGATGTCGTAGACCATGAGAGTGTGTGTGTGTGTGTGTGTGTACCCGGTGATGTCGTAGACCATGAGAGTGTGTGTGTGTGTGTGTGTGTACCCGGTGATGTCGTAGACCATGAGAGTGTGTGTGTGTGTGTGTGTGTGTACCCGGTGATGTCGTAGACCATGAGAGAGAGTGTGTGTGTGTGTGTGTGTGTGTGTGTGTGTGTGTGTGTACCCGGTGATGTCGTAGACCATGAGAGTGTGTGTGTGTGTGTGTGTGTGTGTGTGTGTGTGTGTACCCGGTGATGTCGTAGACCATGAGAGTGTGTGTGTGTGTGTGTGTGTACCCGGTGATGTCGTAGACCATGAGAGTGTGTGTGTGTGTGTGTGTGTGTGTGTGTGTGTGTGTGTACCCGGTGATGTCGTAGACCATGAGAGTGTGTGTGTGTGTGTACCCGGTGATGTCGTAGACCATGAGAGTGTGTGTGTGTGTGTGTGTACCCGGTGATGTCGTAGACCATGAGAGTGTGTGTGTGTGTGTACCCGGTGATGTCGTAGACCATGAGAGTGTGTGTGTGTGTACCCGGTGATGTCGTAGACCATGAGTGTGTGTGTGTGTGTGTGCCCGGTGATGTCGTAGACCATGAGTGTGTGTGTGTGTGTGTGTACCCGGTGATGTCGTAGACCTTGAGTGTGTGTGTGTGTGTGTCGTACCCGGTGATGTCGTAGACCATGAGTGTGTGTGTGTGTGTGTGTACCCGGTGATGTCGTAGACCATGAGTGTGTGTGTGTGTGTGTGTACCCGGTGATGTCGTAGACCATGAGTGTGTGTGTGTGTGTGTGTACCCGGTGATGTCGTAGACCATGAGTGTGTGTGTGTGTGTGTGTACCCGGTGATGTCGTAGACCATGAGTGTGTGTGTGTGTGTGTGTGTACCCGGTGATGTCGTAGACCATGAGAGTGTGTGTGTGTGTGTGTGTACCCGGTGATGTCGTAGACCATGAGAGTGTGTGTGTGTGTGTGTGTGTGTGTGTACCCGGTGATGTCGTAGACCATGAGTGTGTGTGTGTGTGTGTGTGTACCCGGTGATGTCGTAGACCATGAGTGTGT